>NC_057798.1:202814184-202965625 GCF_018294505.1 Triticum aestivum
CCTTTGACACCTTGGCCTTGATGATACAAGAGCGTCCTGGTTACAAGTCACTTGATCCGCTAATATTCTTGAGAGGCTCAACACTCATGAATTCCAACAAGTTGAGAAAAGAGATATGTATGGTACTAGCTATGGACGACCTTGTGCTCTGAAGGCTAAGGCTAAAGCAAAGGAAATCTCATCATCTAAAGAAGAAGAAGAAGTATCTGAATGATGTACAGATGATGCTGAGGAAATTGGAAAAGAACTGGATATGCTCGTGAGGAAGCTCCAGAAGTTCTCCAAAAGGAACCGCTTTGGAAAGTCTTCAAAGTACGACAAGAACACTGAAGCTTCTGCTCATGACTATGACAAGAGAACTTGCCACAAATGCAAGAAGACAGGTCATTACATTGCTGATTGCCCTCTCTAGAAAAAGGGGTCAAAGAAGAAAAGATCTAGCAAGGATGACGACTCTGATGACAAGAAGAAGAAGTCGTCAAAGTCTTCATCAAAGTCCTCAGCAAAGAAAAAAGGCTCCTCTGGCAGAGATCGCACTTTCATTGGGAAGGAAAATGGATTCTAAGGAAGAATCTGAGGAGGAATCTTACTCTGGGGTTTCAAGCTTGGCCGTCGCTATGGAGTTTTCAGCAAGTCCATCTTCAATCATAAAGAAAGGGTGACTCCACTAACACTGAAGACTATGCTGATGACTACATTCCCACCTAGTGCTTTATGGCAAAAGGTGCCAAGGTAACCTCACGAGAAGCTTACTTCAATACTTCAAGTGATGATGACTCTGAATGTGAAGCAAAACCTAGCTATAAGAAACTTGTTAAAATAGCAACTGAACAACAGAATGCTACGGAAAAGATGCAAAAATTGCTAGACAAAAGTGATGATCTGTTAGATAAGGAAATGGATCATAGTCAAGCTCTTTCTGAAGACCTCAGATGTCTTAAGTCGAACATGACGAACTTGAAAGTCCTCATGTGGCCCTCTCAGCTGCTCATGAGAAGCTGTCCTATGAATTTCTTCAAAGGAAGCAAGAGCTCAAGAAGCTGAGAGCATCTCATGATGATGTTCGAAAATAGAATGATCCATTACTCGCCCAACAGATCCACGCTTCTCAGGAAGAATTTGTTGCTCCATGCTTAAAATGCCTAGAATGTGACAATGCTAATTCTTCAGCTGAATGTTCAAATGCTTCCACTGCTGCTATGTTTTCAAATGTCTCTATGGTTTCAGTCCCCTCATCTGAGGAGACCACAAGTGTTACTGATGAAAATGTAGGACTAAAGGAATTGTACATCACAGGTATGTACAAAATCCTCAAAGGGCATCAGACTCTATGTGATGTGCTCAAGAAGCAGGTTCTTAATAGGAACCCTAGGAAAGAGGGTATTGTGTTTGAGAGAAAGCTGAATGCTAATGGATCTTATTGGAAACCCGATCAGTATCCCAAAACCACATGGTTTGCTGCAAAAGGACCTTCGGTTGATCCATCCAATCTATCTGGCTTTAACTGTGATACTCCACATTCTTCTGATGAGTCATTTGACTCCAACTATAAGCTATGCAAGAATCAGAATGGTGAAGTATTTGCTAGATTTGTTGGTACTAACTGCAGGAATGGTTCCCCTGTGAAGAAAATCTGGGTGCCCAAAACTGCGCTTCAAAATCTTCATGTGAATGTCATCATGACACCATCGAAGAAAAGGAACAACCCCAGGGAAAATTCTTCACCTGGACCAAAGTCGTAAAATGGACGCAAGCCAACTCGTGCTCGTACTAACACTTTTGTTTAGGGAAACAAACATCGATCTAATGAATATGTGGATTACTCTTCAAATCACCATGTGCACAAAACATCGAAGAATTACTCTGCTTATTCATTCAATTACCATAACCCTCCTGTGAAGAGAAATGCATATCCTTCAATGCCTAAGTTCTCTATCAATGCTTTGCGCTACATTGCTTCTCAGTCACCCATCAGATGTGGGTGGTTAAAAAGAAGAACTGATCTCTTCTGCAGGGTTAGGTCTTCAAACACTATAAATGTTTGACAAATTTGCTGAAGGCCTGACATAAATGCTTGTTGGGATGCAAGCTAATCATGATGAAATGAATTCCTCATTTCACACATCCCTATGCTGCTTGATTGTGTATTGATGAAATTCACTGAAGAAATTGATCATCATATTCTTCACCTGAAGTATATGAATTTATAAGTGAGACTAATGCTTCTACATGATGATACTCCAAAAGCTACTGAATGGGTTCTAGACAGTGGCTGCACCAATCACATGACTGGTGACAGGAATCTCCTCACCAATGCTCCCCTTACTCCATCTCATCTGAAGCATATCACCTTTGTTGACAAAGGACAAAGAAAGGTATTGGGTCTAGGCAAGGTTGCTATCTCAAAGGATCGACACATGGAAAAGGTGATGCTTGTCGAATCCCTAGGATACAACCTCATGTCTGTCTCAATGCTTTGTGATCTTGATATGATTGTCATATTTGGCAAATATAGATGCATTTGCTAATGGAGTCTAACAAGTCCAAAGTCTTCGAAGGCTTTAGGAGAGGTGCATGATTTGTATATTGTAGATTTCTCTCTAGATCCTCAACCTGTCACGTGTCTACTGGCAAAAGCTTCAGAGTGCTGGCTATGACATCGACGACTTGGACATGCTGGCATGAGGAATTTGAGCCCACTAATCAAGGAGAAGCACATCATTGGCCTCGAGGGTGTCAAATTCGTCAAAGATCATCTTTCTGGTGCTTGTGAGGCTGGAAAGATGACCAGATCCAAGCACTCAGCAAAGACTATCATGACCACCTCTCGTCCCATTGAATTACTTCACATGGATCTCTTTGGTGCCACTCATTATGCCACACTAACTAATGCATCATCACCCTAGATTCGTCATTGTTGATGTGTCAGGACCCCGACTCAATGCCACACTGATCTAGCATGTGACACCTCATATCACTTTGCGGCCTCACGCACGGTATTCCCACGGGTGTCGCCTTACCAGGCCCCGGACCATTTGCGCCTTTTGGCTCACGTATATGATAGCGGTCGCTAGCATCCATATGACAAAGAACCCGGGCTGACATGGCTAGTCGTGAACCCAAAGTGGCACTAAATTATAGGGACATGCATACATGACCCATCAACGAATGTGTCGGTCATCAGCGAGTGAATCTGGGCTGTAGCAACTGGGCTGGTAGGACTCCGGTAAACTGGGCTGTAGCAGGCTAACAGGACTCCGGCAGACACCGCGTGACATTTCCCCGAAGGGACAGACACAAGAACGAAGAAGGACACATGCCGGCCAACCTATGTGTTCCGGAGCAGTAGCAAGCTACCAAGGCTCAGTGGAAGCGCTAGGACACATTTCCTGGTAAGAGAGGCTACCAAGGATAAACAACTAGATAGTCAGATCCCACACATACCAAGCATTTCAATAACATACACACAATAT
Organism: Triticum aestivum; assembly: GCF_018294505.1. Taxonomy (NCBI): domain Eukaryota; kingdom Viridiplantae; phylum Streptophyta; class Magnoliopsida; order Poales; family Poaceae; genus Triticum; species Triticum aestivum. The sequence goes on from NC_057798.1 coordinate 202,817,658, forward strand.
GCTCGATATGTGCAAATACAACATGGCATCACAACATGACTCTACAACTCAAGTATTTTATTCAATAGGCTCTGAGGAGCGAGATATTACAAACATGGGTCTCTCGACCCAGCATTCAGAGCATACAAGTCAAAGCACATGCGGAAGCTTAACATGTCTGAGTACAGACATCTACAAATGAAAAAGGCTGAGAAGCCTGACTATCTACCAGATCCTGCCGAGGGCACAAGATTGTAGCTGAGGTAACAAGCTAAACATCGAAGTCCACGCGGAACTACTAGTGAGACTGAAGTCTCTCTGCAAAAACATAAAATAGGCAAACGTGAGTACAAATGTACCCAGCAAGACTTACATCAGAACTAGCTACATATGCATCGTTATCAACAAGGGGATGGTGGGGTTTAACTGCAGAAAGCCAGCTTTGACTAGGTGGCTATCCTGAACTACGACTACAAGTAACTCTTTTGAGGTGGCGCACACGAGTCCACATATTCACCATGTCAATACACCACTATGGATATGCTCTTGTCTCCCTACAAGAACACCATCCATAGCACTCACACTTATCTTGCGCATTTTAGAGTATCCACTTTCACTTGTCTATGAACTGTATAGGCAACCCAAAGGTCCTTTACCGCAGACGCGGCTATTCGAATAGATTATTTAAAACCCTGCAGGGGTGTACTTCTTCATACATGTTTCCACCACTTAGCGTCTGCACACGACATGTGCTCGACAGACTTCAAGCGAAAGCCGACGTGGGTGTAGACCACGACCTACCTAAACACTCAAGTCTCTAGTCCAGGTTTATCGCCTATTCAGGTTCCATCCGCAGGGAGTCCGACCGAGGTTTCCACATACGGCCCCGAATGATATGTACAGGGTTCCGCGACACCAAACGGGTGCCCGGCATACCCGGCCACGTGCCTACCGCATCATAGCCCATCCCTCCGGTCGGTGCTACGCACGGCCTCCAGCAACTACAAACACCAGAAACTACTTGCAACTCCTGGACAAAGGACTAGGGTGGTTAAGAAGTCGAGCAGGGTCATATTTCAGGGCCCAATGCATGGTAGTAGCTGTTTCATGGATCACAAACACAGAACTCAGTTCCTGAGGACGGCTTCAATGAGACAACCCACCATGTACTCCTACATGGCCTCTCACCGTTACCTTTACCAAATCGTGTTCATACACTTAGCTCACACATAGTAGGACATGTTCATCACTGTTCCAATTCATCCCCGATGAATCAGACTTGACACAACTCTAAGCATAGCAAGCATGACAAACAAGCATGAATGAGTAGGCACATCAGGGCTCAAGCAACTCCTACTCATGCTAGTGGTTTCATCTATTTACTGTGGCAATGACAAGTCATGCAAAGGATAAGGGGTTCAACTACCGTAGCAAGTAACAGATGAATCGTTGTTGTCCTAATGCAGTAAAAGAGAGCAGGAGCGAGAGAGTGGGATATCGGAATGAACAAGGGGTTTTTGCTTGCCTGGCACTTCTGAAGATATTATAGCTCTTCATCGGTGTCATCGAACTCATCGTCGGAACGCGTTGATACGTCTCCAACGTATCTATAATTTTTGATTGTTCCATGCTATTATATTACCCCTTTTGGATGTTTATGGGCTTTATTTTACACATTTATATCATTTTTGGGACTAACCTACTAACCAGAGGCCCAACCCGTATTGCTATTTTTTTGCCTATTTCAGTATTTCGAAGAAAAGAAATATCAAACGGAGTCCAAACGGAATAAAACCTTCGGGAGCGTGATTTTTGGAACGAACATGATCCAGAGGACTTGGAGTGCAAGCCAAGAAGCAGCCGAGGCGGCCATGAGGGTGGGGGGTGCGCCCACCAATACAGGGCGTGCCCCCTGTCTCGTGGGCCCCTCGGGCGGCCACCGACCTACTTCTTCCTCCTATATATACCCACGTACCCCGAAAACATCCAGGGAGCCAACGAAAAACAATTTCCACCACCGTAACCTTCTGTATCCGCAAGATCCCATCTTGGAGCCTTCGTTGGCGCTCCGTCGGAGGGGGAATCGACCACGGAGGGCTTCTACATCAACACCATAGCCCCTCCAATGAGTTGTGAGTAGTTTACCACAGACCTTCGGGTCCATAGTTATTAGCTAGATGGCTTCTTCTCTCTTTTTGGATCTCAATACCATGTTCTCCCCCTCTCTTGTGGAGATCTATTCAATGTAAACTCTTTGTGCGGTGTGTTTGTCGAGATCCGATGAATTGTGGGTTTATGATCAAGTTTATCTATGAGAAATATTTGAATCTCCTCTGAATTCTTTTATGTATGATTGAGTTATCTTTGCAAGTCTCTTCAAATTATCAGTTTGGTTTGGCCTACTAGATTGATCTTTCTTGCCATGGGAGAAGTGCTTAGCTTTGGGTTCAATCTTGCGGTGTCCTTACCCAGTGACAGCAGGGGTTGCAAGGCACGTATTGTATTGTTGCCATCGAGGATAAAAATATGGGGTTTATATCATATTGCATGAGTTTATCCCTCCACATCATGTCATCTTTCTTAATGCGTTAGTTTGTTCTTATGAACTTAATACTCTAGATGCATGCTGGATAGCGATCGATGTGTGTAGTAATAGTAGTAGATGTAGGTAGGAGTCGGTCTACTTGTCACGGACGTGATGCCTATATACATGATCATGCCTAGATAATCTCATAATTATTCTCTTTTCTATCAATTGCTCGACAGTAATTTGTTCACCCACCGTAATACTTATGCTATTTTGAGAGAAGACACTAGTGAAACCTATGGCCCCCGGGCCTATCTTTTATCATATAAGCTTTCAATCTACTTTTATTTGCATCTTTACTTTTCCAATCTATATTATAGAATACCAAAAATATATTTATATTATCATACTATCTCTATCAGATCTCACTTTCGCAAGTGGTCGTGAAGGGATTGACAACCAGTTTATTGCGTTGGTTGCGAGTTCTTTGTTTGTTTGTGTAGGTGCGTGGGACTTTTGAGGAGCCTCCTATTGGATTGATACCTTGGTTCTCAAAAACTGAGGGAAATACTTACGCTACTATTGCTGCATCACCCTTTCCTCTTCAAGGAAAACCAACGCAAGATCAAGCTGTAGCAAGAAGGATTTCTGGCGCCGCTGCCGGGGAGGTCTTCGCTCAAGTCAAGACATACCAAATACCCATCACAAACCCATCTCCCTCGCATTTACATTATTTGCCATTTGCCTCTCGTTTTCCTCTCCCCCACTTCACCCTTTCCGTTTTATTCGCCCTCTCTTTCCCAATCCTCTCTCTCTTTTGCTTGCCTTTTTCTGTTTGCTTGTTTGCCTGTTTGTCCTTATGGCTTTGCCTAAGAGTACCGACCTCCTTCTTAGAAGGTTGGAAGAGATTGAATCAAATATTAGAAGCTTTATGACTTTGCAATTTGAGCACAATAATTTCTTCAGAAAAGAGCTTAAAGAACAAAAAGGTTTTTTGGGGTTTATGAATAAGGAGCTTGATGATATGTGTCGGTGTCAAAACCGGCGGATCTCGGGTAGGGGGTCCCGAACTATGCGTCTAGGCAGATGGTAACAGGAGACAAGGGACACGATGTTTTTACCCAGGTTCGGGCCCTCTCGGTGGAGGTAAAACCCTACTCCTGCTTGATTAATATTGATGATATGGGTAGTACAAGAGTAGATCTACCACAAGATCAGAGAGGCTAAACCCTAGAAGCTAGCCTATGGTATGATTGTTGTTCGTCCTACGGACTAAAACCCTCTGGTTTATATAGACACCGGAGAGGGCTAGGGTTACATAGAGTCGGTTACAACGGTAGGAGATCTACATATCCGTATCGCCAAGCTTTCCTTCCACGCCAAGGAAAGTCCCATCTGGACACGGGACGAAGTCTTCAATCTTGTATCTTCATAGTCTTGGAGTCCGGCCAAAGATGATAGTTCGGCTATCCGGACACCCCCTAGTCCAGGACTCCCTCAGTAGCCCTTGAACCAGCCTTCAATGACGACGAGTCCGGTGCGCATATTGTCTCCGGCATTGCAAGGCGGGTTCCTCCTCCGAATACTTCATAGAAGATTTTGAACACCAGGATAGTGTCCGGCTCTGCAAAATAAGTTCCACATACCACCGCAGAGAGAATAATATTTACACAAGTTCAATCTGCTGACGTATTTTGCGGCGTGACATCACACCACGGACAACCTTTATTCAAATTGTTTTTATTGTTCCACCTCAGCACGTTTAGCGAAGCGGTTTCCTTGGCACGTCTTGTCAAAGCAGAGATCGTGTCCCCTTATTCCGGGATTCTCATCAATACGGGCGTGGGTAACCGAACTGCGCCCGTTGGCATGCCCCCTCCATCGAAGGCGAGTCCCAAACGGCCACGGGGAGGGCTCTTGGTATTCAATCTCTTTATAACGAGACCAAGGCCTGCTCCTTTCTTTCAATCTCAATCGAATCCACCCTTCGCCTCGAGTTCCAACACCCAAAGCTCCAGATTCAGGCGCTTCGGACCTTCGACAATGTCCGGCTCCGACCTGCAAGGCCGGTGGATGCCTTCCTCCGTCACGGAAGAAGACATGCTAAAGCTGAGAGACGCCAGGTATCTAACCGGCAAAATTTCGCATAGGCTGCCTGCCCAAGGGCACGTTATTCCTACTCCCGAGCCTGGTGAGAGCGTGGTGTTCGCGTCTCACTTCCTTTGGGGCTTAGGCTTCCCGATGGACCCCTTCGTGAGGGGGCTCATGTTTTATTATGGGCTGGAATTCCACGACTTGGATCTGGAGTCCATCCTCCACATCTCATTCATTGTCGTATGCGAAGCCTTCCTCGGCATTACCCCTCACTTTGGATTGTGGCTCAAGACCTTCAATGTGGAGCCGAAGATGATCGAGGGCCAGCAGGCAGAGTGCGGAGGGGATGTTATAAGCAAGAGTGCTGACGCTCCATGGCCCGAGGGCTCTTTTCAAGAGGAGTTTGGTTTGTGGCAACAGGAGTGGTTCTACATCACCGCTCCGAGGGGAACCAGATGGGTGGTGCCACCTGCCTTTCGCTTGGGTCCTCCACAACGGATGGCATCATGGGTTAACAAAGGGCTTGACTGGGGGCCGTCCAAGGACGTACCTCTATTACAAGGCCGTATTCGAGACCTCGAAGAGAGGGAGATCAATCTAGTTGTAGTGGCGCAGGTCATGCTGATTCGGCGCCTTCTGCCCTGCAAACGTCGCCCCCTCCGCCTATGCGAATTCAATCCGGAGGGACCGTGAGCTCTCCAACACTTCATGGGCTCGACGCCCGTGGAGATGTATAAACTGTTCTTTGGATCACAAGAGATGTGTCCGGACTTGACCGAGGACGCAGGTCTGAGCTGCAATCGCCCAGATACTCAAGTAAGTAGTCCTGTGCCCGGACACGCTATCCGTACATTTATCATAAACTTGCCCTTTAAAGAGCCGTCCCTTGAACATGAGTGGATTGAGAAAGCAAAACTAATAAGGTGTCCCCCCCCCGAGACCACGCCGGATCTTGTGTTAACCAAGATGCTGGAGGCTGCGCCTTTGGAAGAGGGCGAAGGGGGGAACAGGAAAGCTACTGCCTCCGCTAAGGAGGCTTTCAAGAAAAGGGGGATCGAGAATCCCTCCCTCCAGGGGGAGAATAGGACCGCTTCTGAAGATCCGGAGGCCAAGGCCTCAAAGCGGGGGAAGAAATCTTCACCAGAGGGTCCTGTGCCAGGAGAAGCCCCGGCCGCATTATTTCCCCACGGGAATCAGCCCTCCAGCGAGCCGTAAGTAGAAAGGGGAGTTTTGTAGTAAGGGACATCCCTCTTTTTATTTCTGAAGATAACCAAAGTTTTACCTTGTAGTTCGGATCTCAGCCCTTCTCAGTAGAGCTCGTCTTCGGGGGATCTTCGTCCGGAGATGATGGAGAGCGAAATGCCTCCCTCTGCCGCACCGTCAGGCGGGGCGGACGACCCCGAGGTGTCGTCGCGGAGGGTTTCCCCGAGCCTGGTGGGGCCGGACGGTCCAGCACCAACTGGTGTTCGGTCGAACGAGCTAAAGGATCTGCTCGGGCGAGCGTCTATCTCAGAAGATCACCGTGTGTTAATGGGTGCGGTGATTGAAAGTATTTCATCCGCTGAGAGCGGATTGCACGAAGCCGTCAGAAGTTTACTGACGGGGTTTGAGGTACGCGAAAATGATATACCTTCTAACAGTTTTGCATATAGAATGCGCCCTGTATAGATAGTAGCCCCTGAGACTCGGTACATTGTCAAAGGTGACAGCGTGCCGAGGATCATAATCTCAGTTGTAAGATGTCGCCTTTCCTATATAGGTGGCGGAGCGTTCGGTGGCCAGCCGGACTGATGGATTTGCCGAACTGAAGCGGCAACTTGACGTTGCGGATGCGGACATCACGCTGGTCAATAAGCGACTTGACGAGTCACAAGGTATGTGGCTTCTCCGCGGACACCTCGTAAGGGAGCTTGATGCCCGTGCCTTACAACATGTATGCTTAATGCAGATGGTGCCGCTGCTATGGAGGACCTTCGGGCGGAGCTCGCCCGAGCCAAGGAGCAAGCCAGAAAAAGTAATGCGGCTGCCTTGAAGGCGGCCGAAGAGCTAAAAGCCGAACAGGCTACTCACTGCCGGAGTAGGGAGGAAATGGCCGAGATGGCCATGAAGCTGAAGAATGCTACTGAGTACCGACCGCTGCGATTTTCTTGAAAAATAACGCCGAACGGAGCAAGAGGACCTGAAAAAGGCCACCGCCGAAGCCAAGGATGCCCGCTCCGCGATGAGAGCTATAAAGGAGGAGCTACGTCAAGCCGGGGATATCGCGGCTGGAAAGCCCTTTCTGCTGCGGATGAAGTTCAAGGATCCGAAGTATGCTCAGTTGGGCCAGCTATGGGATGCGGAGGATTCTTATCTGGATTTGGCGGCGAGTGCCGTAGACGCGGTCACACACTTCCGAGGCCAAAAGGATCACAGAATGGAAGAGCTTTTTTGGTCGCAGTTCCATAATCCAGAGCGTCCCCTTCCATTAACCGATCGGTTAGCCGAATGGGCTGAGCTGAATAGGTTGTCCGGACTTGCCATGAAGGATGCCGTGACTCATTTGTGGCCAAAAAGGCCCGAGCCGAAGAGTTATTTTGGCTTGGTGCAGCAGTTCCTTGATGCGGTGCTGCATATCGATGCAATGAAGCGGTCGGCGTGCATAGAGGGTGCGCGGATGGCTCTTGCCCGTGTCAAAACATACTGGGCAGAGATGAAGGCCACCGACGTTGCATCCCAGGATTCAGACCGAAGCCGAGTACCTGCCAAGCACTATTTTGAGGAAGTCCTGCGGGGCGCTCGTTTAATAGAGATGCAGTGCTCGAAGGATATTATGTTCAAATGACATGTATGATTTGTGAAACCATGTTTCAAATATAATATAAGGGCTTTTTATACTTGTGCTTTCAAGTATTGAAATACCTCCTGTGCGGCTGTTAATGTATATTGTGTATATAACCTGAAAGATGGCAGTCTTCGGCTTCAGCCCCCACGCACATAGTGCGGGGGTGTTTGCAAAAAAGTGCATTTTCACACTTAATCCAACGTCTTGGTCCTATGAAGGAGGTGATAGCGTAGCAAACTAGGCAACCGGACTATAATGCTTTATCACTTTCACTTAGCCATAGGAGTTCGATGGTGGGGCTACTTTATAGCCCCTAGGGGCACCGCGCTCTCTGAATTCGGGGCGCGTATGTGCCTGACCGGGAAACGATCCTTCGTCAAAGTGGAGGAATTCTAAACATTCCGGTGGTCGATCGAGTGGTTGACCAGTCTCTCGCTATATCTTGACAGTCAGTTTTCGGCTTTCTCTACTGAGGTGCTCACCTGGACGAACCGGGGCACAATCGCAGTAGTTCTCCTAGTGCCGCGTTAGCCGATAGAGCGGAACGTAAGGCAGCAAATCACAGGAGCCGGGCAAACCCAACATTTGACCAAAGACATGATTCGGAGCTGATGCATATAAGGCCTAACTCGAGATGCCGAACACTCCCTAAGGTATTCGGTCTTTATGAAAACGGGCAGAACAATGCCCTAAGCCCCTAATGTCCAGGTACGCGCAAAAATTTCTGACGCGGCCAATGCCAAAACACCAGCCTCCTCCTCGGTTATAGTAAGAAATCGGGGGATGTGTATCAACAAGAGACAGTAAAAAAGGTTTACGCAGGGTCTTAATCTGAAAAGAATCCTTGCAACGGGTCCCTACTGCACGTCTGCGCCTGTGTCTCCGTTGTGCCGTATCCTGGACGGGTGTAGCACGGTTTTCATCTGTAAAAGAGAAGAACTTAGTTGGAAAAAAGGATCGTGCGAAAAATGTATAAACAAAGTATAATTGCAAAAAATGAATAAAATGCGTGCAGCCCCTTGTAAGGGGTTATGCGGCTAGTAAACCCCTTGTTTATTTATGCCGAACTCGCCTAACCGTGTCCGGGATCTGAATGACCTGTTTAGGTGCTTTGATCAGCAAAGCCGGATTAGTGTGTGGCTGTCAAGGCAGTCTCACGCTCTTTCATATTCGAGGAACACTTGAAGATTCCCTTTAATGAGATGATGCCGCGTGGACCGGGCATTTTAAGTGTAAGCGATGCATAATGCGGTATTGTGTTAAAGCGGGCGAAAGCTTCGCGTCCCAATAGTGCTTGATAGCTACTTTTAAATGGGGCGATGTGGAAGACTAACTTTTCGCGACGGAAGTTGTCGGATGAGCCGAACACAACCTCTAGTGTTAGAGAGCCCGTACAATGGGCATATGGGCCTGGCATCACTCCTTTAAAGGAAGTGTTGCTATGGCGAATTTTGGTTGGGTCTATCCCCATTCTGCGGATTGTGTCCTGATATAGCAGGTTTAGGTCACTGCTGCCGTCCATTAGGACTTGTGTAAATTGTAGTCCGCCGATTATAGGATCTAATATCAAAGCAGTCCATCCTGCGTTCCGAATACTTCCAGAGTAATCCTGATGGTCGAAAGTGATTGGTTTTGACATCCAGTGTAGGGACTCCGCTGGGGTGGACCGTGCGGCGCGTGCTTTAATGGGCGCCGCTCTATTCTTCCCTGTTGTCACTTGAAGTGAGTTTACTGTTTTGACCTCTTGTGGGAAATTCTTTTGTTTCCCGTTGCTCTGCTTGTGGGGTTCGTCATCGTCCTCACTTGGTGTGTCGAGCCCCTTGTGTTCGGCGTTAAGTCGGCCAGACTGTTTGAAGACCCAACAATCTTTGTGGGTATGGTTTGCAGGCTTCCCGGGGGTGCGGTGGATTTGGCATATCTTGTCCAAGATTTTGTTTAGGTTGGACAGCTCATCGCTGTTGTCCTTAAAAGGCAGTTTTTTGTTGTTCTGCCGAGAGCTTTTGAATCCGGCATTGACTGCCGTGCTCTTCGGACTGTTTCCCTTGGTCCCGCGCTGGTCCTTGCTGCGTCGTGGTTTCCCATTTCCATCCCTGACCTCGGATGTACTTGGGTCACTGGTGCTGCATCTTGCCAGCCAGCTATCCTCTCCCGCGCAAAAGCGGGTCATGAGGCTTGTTAGTGCGGCCATTGTTCTTGGCTTTTCTTGGCCGAGGTGTCTAGCGAGCCATTCGTCTTGGACGTTATGTTTGAAGGCTGCTAAGGCTTTGGCGTCCGGACAATTAACTATTTGGTTCTTTTTGGTGAGGAACCTATTCCAGAATTTGCGGGCTGACTCTCCGGGCTGTTGAGTTATGTGACTTAAATCGTCTGCATCCGGAGGGCGGACATAAGTCCCCTGAAAATTTGCCCGAAACGCATCCTCGAGCTCTTCCCAACTTCCAATGGTATTTTTTGGGAGGCTTTTGAGCCAATGCCGGGCTGGCCCTTTGAGCTTGAGGGGTAAGTATTTTATGGCGTGGAGGCCATCTCCTCTAGCCATATGTATGTGCAGGATGTAATCCTCAATCCAGACTCCAGGGTCTGTTGTTCCGTCGTATGCCTCTATGTTTACGGGCTTGAATCTCGCTGGAAATTCATGATCCAGCACCTCATCGGTGAAACATAGGGGGTGTGTGGCGCCCCTGTATTTGGGTGTGCCGTGATGTTCGAATACTCGACGTGTTGTATTGCTTTCTTGGCCCATAGATAGACCTGACTGGGCCATCCTTTTGGTGGGGATCCTTATGCGGATCGCGTGCCGGCTTGTGTGCGACGCCGCTTGCCGCTCTTTGTTTGTCATGTGGTCGTCTATCCGACCGGGCGGCCTCTTTGCTCTTTGATCGTGGGGGCTCTACGGCTTCCTCATCAAATTCGGGCAGTAGTTTGCGCTTCGGGTAGCTCTTTGTTTGGCGACTATCGCCGTATTTGTCTGCGGTGTTGAGTACCTTGCTCCATCTCATTCTGAGTGCGTCTTCCACTGTTTTGAGCTTCCACTTCTGCTTCTTTAGACTACGTGCAGTGGCGATAAGCCTTTTGTGGAGGTTCTTCTGCTCCAACAATGTGTCCGGCGTGAGATCGTCCGGACTGTTATCTTCGTCGGGGACGGATTGTTTATCCAAGTTATCCTATTCGGATGGTTGCTCGAGGGCATGTTCGTCGTCCACCGGTTCGCCCTGCTCTATGGATGGGTCTGTATGGTTGCTGTCTTTGTCGAGGCGGGACTTTGAGCGGCGCTTACGTCGCCATTTTGACTGCTTTTCGAGGGAATTATCCTTCGCGGCGTCCCGTTGTTCCTCGTTATCGCTTACTTTAGGGGTATCCACCATATATACATCGTGAGTTGAGGTGGCTTTCCAGTGCCCTGTAGGCGCCGGTTCTTGGTCGTCTCCGGCATCGTCGTCCATACCATCGATGTCTTCGGAGTCGAAGTCTAGCATGTCGGTTAAGTCATCGACAGTGGCTACAAAGTGGGTGGTGGGTGGGCATTGAATTTCTTCGTCGTCCGCATCCCAACCGTCCTGACCATAATCCGGCCAGGGCTCTCCTGATAAAGAGAGAGACTTTAGTGAATTCAGGATGTCGCCAAAGGGCGAGTGCTGAAAGATGTCCGCAGCGGTGAACTTCATGATCGGCGCCCAATCGGATTCGATTGGCAGGGGCACGGAAGGTTTGGAGTCCGGCACCTTGGAGTCACGGGCTTCACAAAGGACAAGATTGGTATTCGGCTCTATCGCCATAGAGGTAGCAGCCCCTGAGGCGCTGTCTAACCACCCATCCTCGATCGGCGCAGTCGGCTCCGAGCTAAGGGTCAGGGCGGACACTTGTGCGGCCTCCAAGGCACTGTCCAGCGACAGAGCTAGATCATGCCCATCGTGATAGTGCGGCGCGCTTGGCTGTGGCTCGAACCCGTCAAAGATCGAGTCTCTGCGAATGTCAGCCTTATAGTTCAAACTTCCAAATCTGACCTGACGGCCAGGGGCGTAGCTTTCGATCTGCTCCAGATGGCCAAGCGAGTTGGCCCGCAGTGCAAAGCCGCCGAATACAAAGATCTGTCCGGGGAGAAAAGTCTCACCCTAGACCGTGTCATTGTTGATGATCGAAGGAGCCATCGGGCCTATAGGTGAAGACACAGAGGAACTCTTAATGAAAGCACCAATGTCGGTGTCAAAACCGGCGGATCTCGGGTAGGGGGTCCCGAACTGTGCGTCTAGGCGGATGGTAACAGGAGACAAGGGACACGATGTTTTTACCCAGGTTCGGGCCCTCTCGGTGGAGGTAAAACCCTACTCCTGCTTGATTAATATTGATGATATGGGTAGTACAAGAGTAGATCTACCACGAGATCAGAGAGGCTAAACCCTAGAAGCTAGCCTATGGTATGATTGTTGTTCGTCCTACGGACTAAAACCCTTCGATTTATATAGACACCGGAGAGGGCTAGGGTTACACAGAGTCAGTTACAACGGTAGGAGATCTACATATCCGTATCGCCAAACTTGCCTTCCACGCCAAGGAAAGTCCCATCTGGACACGTGACGAAGTCTTCAATCTTGTATCTTCATAGTCTTGGAGTCCGGCCAAAGATGATAGTTCGGCTATCCGGACACCCCCTAGTCCAGGACTCCCTCAATATGTCTAAAGAATTTTATAGTTTGAACTCTCAAATTACCCGGCTTGAAAATTCTATAGCCAAAATTTCTGATAAGCAAGCTACCTTAGTCAATAAGATGGCCGCCAAACCAGAAAAATTAGGTGAAAATAATGATGAAGATCTTAAAGTTATTGATGTGTCCCCTATTAGATCTTTATTTTGCAATATGAATCTTAATAATAATGGGACTGGAGATGAGTCAACTTTAGTTAGAAGGCGTCCTAATAATTCGGAGTTTTTAGATCTTGATTCTAAATTTGGTAAAAGTGGGATTGGAGAAGTCATGACTTTAAATAGCATTGAACCCACTATCTCGGATTTCAAGGAATTTGATTATGATAATTGTTCTTTGGAAGGTTGTATTTCCTTGTTGCAATCCGTTGTTAATTCTCCGCATGCTTATAGTCAAAATAAAGCTTTTACCAAACATATCGTTGATGCCTTGATGCAATCTTATGATGAAAAACTTAATTTGGAAGTTTCTATACCTAGAAAACTTAATGATGAGTGGGAACCTACTATAAAGATTAAAATTAAAGATCATGAGTGTTATGCTTTGTGTGATTTGGGTGCTAGTGTTTCCACGATTCCGAAAACTTTATGTGATATTTTAGGTTTCCATGATCTTGATGATTGCTCTTTAAATTTGCACCTTGCGGATTCCACCATTAAAAAGCCAATGGGAAGGATCAATGATGTTCTCATTGTTGCAAATAGAAATTTGGTGCCCGTAGATTTTATCGTTCTTGATATAGATTGCAATCTTTCTTGCCCTATTATTCTTGGTAGACCTTTCCTTAGAACGATTGACGCGATTATTGATATGAAGGAAGGGAATATTAGATTCCAATTTCCATTAAGGAAAAGCATGGAGCACTTTCCAAGAAATTAAATTAAATTACCTTACGAATCTATCATGCGAGCTATTTATGAATTGAGTGCCAAAGATGGCACTACTTAGATCTATCTTCGCTTTTATGCCTAGCTAGGGGCGTTAAACGATAGCGCTACTTGGGAGGCAACCCAATTTTATTTGTGTTTTTTGTTTTTGTTTCTATTTAGTAATAAATTTTGCATCTACCTTCTGTTTAGATGTGTTTTTTATGTTTTAATTAGTGTTTGTGCCAAATAGAACCTATAGGATAACCTATGGTGATAGTTGATTTGATTCTGCTGAAAAAGAGAAACTTTGCGTGCATGAAATTAGTTTTGTTAAATCACAGAAACGTGCTTTTGCGTTGATTATTTTTGCTGCTGATCAATAGACATTTTCCAGGCCTTCCTATTTTGGTAGGATTTTTAGAGTTCCAGAAGTTTGCGTTAGTTACATATTTCTACAGACTGTTCTGTTTTTGACAAATTCTGTTTTTTCGTGTGTTGTTTGCTTATTTTGATGCATCTATAGCTAGTATTAAGTGGTATGAACCATAGAGAACTTGTAATACAGTAGGTTTAACACCAATATAAATAAAGAATGAGTTCATTACAGTACCTTATGTGGTGGTTTTGTTTTCTCTCACTAATGGAGCTTATGAGATTTCCTGTTAAGTTTTGTGTTGTGAAGTTTTCAAGTTTTGGGTAAAGATTTGATGGACTACGGAATAAGGAGTGGCAAGAGCCTAAGCTTGGGGATGCCCATGGCACCCCAAGATATTCAAGAATAGCCAGAAGCCTAAGCTTGGGGATGCCCCCGGAAGGCATCCCCTCTTTCGTCTTCGTTCATTGGTAATTTTACTTGGAGCTATATTTTTATTCGCCACATGATATGTGTTTTGCTTGGAGCGTCGTGTATGATATTAGTATTTGCTTTTTAGTTTACCACAATCATCCTTGCTGTACACACCTTTTGGGAGAAGCCTACTTGATTAGAATTTATTAGAATACTCTATGTGCTTCACTTATATCTTTTGAGTTAGATAGTTTTTGCTCTAGTGCTTCACTTATATCTTTTAGAGCACGGCGGTGGCTTAATTTTGTAGAAATTGCTAGTCTCTCATGCTTCACTTATATTATTTTTAGAGTCTCTTAGAACAGCAAGGTATTTGCTATGGTTTTAAAATTGGTCATAGAATGGTAGGCATCCAAGTTGGGTATAATAAAAACTATCATTGGAAGTGAATTGGATGCTATGATCAATTTTATACTTGATAATTGTTTTGAGATATGGAGGTAGTGATATTAAAGTCATGCTAGTTGGGTGATTATGAATTCAAAGAATGCTTGTGTTGAAGTTAGTAAGTCACGTAGCATGCACGTATGGTTAAAGTTGTGTAATAAATTTGAAACATGAAGTGTACTTGGATTGTGCGTCCTTATGAGTGGCGGTCAGGGACGAGCGATGGTATTTTCCTATCAATCTATCCCTCTAGGAGCATGCGCGTAGTGCGTGGTTTTTGATGACTTCTAAATTTTTGCAATAAGTATATGAGTTCTTTTGACTAATGTTGAGTCCATGGATTGTACGCACTTTTACCTTTCCACCATTGCTAGCGTCTTCGGTACCGTGCATTGCCCTTTCTCACCTTGAGAGTTGGTGCAAACTTCGCCGGTGCATCCAAACCCCGTGATACGATATGCTCTATCACACATAAACCTCCTTATATCTTCCTCAAAACAGCCACCATACCTACCTATTATGGCATTTCCATAGCCATTCCGAGATATATTGCCATGCAACTTTCCACCATTCCGTTTATCATCATGACATACATTACTTTTGTCATATTGCCATTGCATGATCATGTAGTTGACATCGTATTTGTGGAAAAGCCACCATGCATAATTTTTCATACATGTCACTCTTGATTCATTGCACCATCCCGGTACACCGCCGGAGGCATTCATATAGAGTCATATCTTGTTCTAGTTTTGAGTTGTAATTCATGTGTTGTAATCAATAAAAGTGTGATGATTATCATTATTAGAGCATTGTCCCAAAGAAAAAAAGGACAAAAAAAAAGAAAAGGCCAAAGAAAAGAAAAAAAAGAAAAAAAAGAAAAAAGAAAGAAAAAAATAAAAATAATAAAATGGGCAATGTTACTATCTCTTTCCACACTTGTGCTTCAAAGTAGCACCATGTTCTTCATATAGCGAGTCTCATTTATTGTGCTTCAAAGTAGCACCATGCTTTTCATATAGTGAGTCTCATATGTTGTCACTTTCATATACTAGTGGGAATTTTTTATTATAGAACTTGGCTTGTATATTCCTACGATGGGCTTCCTCAAATGCCCTAGGTCTTCGTGAGCAAGCAAGTTGGATGCACACCCACTAGTTTCTTTTGTTGAGCTTTAATTCATTTATAGCTCTAGCGCATCCGTTGCATGGCAATCCCTACTCCTCATATTGACATCAATTGATGGGCATCTCCATAGCCCGTTGATTATCCTCGTCAATGTGAGACTTTCTCCTTTTTTGTCTTCTCCACACAATCCCCATCATCATATTCTATTCCACCCATAGTGCTATATCCATGGCTCACGCTCATGTATTGCGTGAAAGTTGAAAAAGTTTGAGATTATTTAAGTACGAAACAATTGCTTGGCTTGTCATTGGGGGTGTAGAATTTGGGAACATTTTCGTGTGACGAAAATGAAGCATAGCCTAACTATATGATTTTGTAGGAATGAACTTTCTTTAGCCATGTTATTTTGAGAAGACATGATTGCTTTGATTAGTATGCTTGAAGTGTTACTATTTCTTATGTCAATATGAACTTTTATTTTGAATCATTTGGATCTGAAGATTCATGCCACAATAAAGAAAATTACATTGAGAATTATGCCAGGTAGCATTCCACATCAAAATTCTATTTTTATCATTTACCTACTCGAGGACGAGCAGGAATTAAGCTTGGGGATGCTTGATACGTCTCAAACGTATATATAATTTTTGATTGTTCCATGCTTTTATATTACCCCTTTTGGATGTTTATGGGCTTTATTTTACACATTTATATTATTTTTGGGACTAACCTACTAACCGGAGGCCCAGCCCGTATTGCTGTTTTTTTTGCCTATTTCAGTATTTCAAAGAAAAGGAATATCAAACGGAGTCCAAACGGAATGAAACCTTCGAGAGCGTGATTTTTGGAATGAACATGATTCAGAGGACTTGGAGTGCAAGTCAAGAAGCGATCGAGGCGGCCAGGAGATAGGAGGGCGCATCCACCCCCTGGGCGCGCCCCCTATCTCGTGGGCCCCTCGGGCGGCCATCGACCTACTTCTTCCTCCTATATATACCCACGTACCCCGAAAACATCCGGGGAGCCAACGAAAAACAATTTCCACCGCCGTAACCTTCTGCATCCGCGAGATCTCATTTTGGAGCCTTCGCTGGCGCTCCGCCAGAGGGGGAATCGACCACGGAGGGCTTCTACATCAACACCATAGCCCCTCCGATGAGTTGTGAGTAGTTTACCACAGACCTTCGGGTCCATAGTTATTAGCTAGATGGCTTCTTCTCTCTTTTTGGATCTCAATACCATGTTCTCCCCCTCTCTTGTGGAGATCTATTTGATGTAACTCTTTATGCGGTGTGTTTGTCGAGATCCGATGAATTGTGGGTTTATGATCAAGTTTATCTATGAGAAATATTTGAATCTCCTCTGAATTCCTTTATGTATGATTGAGTTATCTTTGCAAGTCTCTTCGAATTATCAGTTTGGTTTGGCCTACTAGATTGATCTTTCTTGCCATGGGAGAAGTGCTTAGCTTTGGGTTCAATCTTGCGGTGTCCTTACCCACACTACAAAAAAATACACTTCCGTGATGATACGTGTTTGTCATAGTAGGTCGTGTTTTCTGTCATGCATGTACATCCATGACGATTTTATGACAGAATCAAGATAGTCATACCTGTGCCGTCGTAGAAGTGTTCCATGACATTACCAAAATTATCATCACGGAAGTGTCCACTTCCATGACGATAAATCGCGCGTCACAGAAGTGCTTTCATCAAGGGTGACCAACACGTGGCATCCACCGTAACGGAACGCCGTTAAGCTATCGGGTCGGGTTTTGGATCCGATAACACGTTAACAGCCCTGACCAATGGGGATTTTCCACAAGTAAAATCATCATTGGCTGGAGGAAACATGTGTCGGCTCATCGCTGGGACAGATGTCATCCACTCATTGGACAGAAGGCGCCTATGATACGTCGACACATGGCACGGCCCACCAGAGGCTCATTCCTGTGAAAATGCCGGCCCGTTTGACTTGGTCAAAAGGTGGCGGGCCGACCAATGGAAAGCCTGTTAACGGCCTGTTCGCATATAGCCCATTTATAGCCCGCTAACCAAGGCCCGTTACGCCCTATTCGAATTAGGCCCAGTAGCATCATCTAGGCCATCTAATATGATTCCAGTCCGTTTTCACTTCTGGCCCATGTATGGCCCATGACGTCTTTTGGCCCATATGAGGCCCTATGTAACTCTTGGCCTATTAACGGCCCGTGGTGAAACTGGCCCGTAATGAACAGTGTATCACTTTACACCCATTAGTGGCCCGTGGTGAACAGTGTATCACTTTATACCCATTAACGGCCCGTTATTCCGTCGGGTCATTTCCAGCCCATGTTATCTTTCGGCCTTCTCAGAGCCCATTTATTCTTGGGCTCATTTCCAGCATTCGTTTACTTACGGACCGTTACTGTCATTTTCTGCTTGTGGGCCAAATTCCGCCCGTGGTTACAGTCGGCCCGTTTGTGGTCCGTTAATACGTTGGGCCGTTTTCATAGCGTCATCAAATACAGCCTATTAACGATGGCCCGTTATGGTCGGCCCATGAACGGACGATTCCAACTCTAGCCCGTTTACAGCCAGAATGCGGCCTGTTTGGCCCATGTTTGGCCAATTGATCATACGGCCCGTATAAGGCCCATTGATGATACGACCTGTAGAAGGCCCATTGTTTCTACGGCCCATAGAAGGCCCATTGTTTCTACGACCCGTAGAAGGCCCACTGTTTCTACGGCCCGTAGAAGGCCCACTGTCTATACGACCCGTAGAAGGCCCACTGTTTCTACAGCCCATAGGAGGCCCAGTGTCACTACAGTAAATATTAGCCCATGGTTATTGTGGCCTAGTTTTAAAAAATAGGTTATTGCAGCCACTAGCAAACCTCAGAAAAAGAACTGCACTGACTACAAGCAAACAAATAAACAAGACAACAAGGAAATAATTAAGCAAGCAACTTACAATAGGCTATCACGGCTATTACACATATTACATCCACTGGACATCAAAGTTCGCCACCAGTGCAAATATAGGGAACACAGCAGCATATAAACGCCGCAGCAAAACAAGTCCAGAACTAAAACCACTTCAGAAGAGCTCAAGAAACAATATCCTGGGTACCCATAATGCTAGCAAGATGCTTAGCAAGCTTATTAACTTTATCTTGTTTGGCGCTTAACTCCTCCAGTGCTTGCTGTTGCACCAGAAAGTATGCATCTGAATTCTGCAGGGACTTCCTCAGTCCTTCAGCTTCCTGTCGCATAACATCTGATCGATGTCTTTCAACTTGAAGTTGAGACTCAAGAAGCCAAACTGATTCAGGCAACGAGTTCGAAGAGCTGGTGTCAGCAGTGGTAGCCAGTAACTCAAACACTACATCAAGACACGACTTTGGGGTTGTCTCAGTGTCTTCAATATAGTTTTTATCAGCTTTCTTGGAGACCAACAGGGATGTCTCACTATCTTGAAACTTATCTGCATTACTTCCTTTACCATTGCATAACAGGGTACTCTTCTCCAATATTTTATCCGCATTCTAGAAGAGAAACAAACAAACACATCTCAAGTTTACAATGTAGTATATGAAACTCATTTTGGTAAACCAGTTCAGTAGTAAGGTGGACAGGATAACAGCATGAAACAAACATATATCTATGTAGTATGGTCACTGTATGGTCTTATGTCATTCTAGTTTATGTTGCCAAATCAAGATAGATACAGTTCGAATAATATCTATTTAAGACAAAGCAGCATAGACATAATATAAGTGTGGGAAACTACACAGTAATAACAACACTTGTAATGTGCATGGCATGAGAACATAACTGTTTATTCAATTGAAACTGAAATCAACATAGAGCAAGTTACAACAGCAAACAGCCAAACACGTTGAAGAAACAGGTTTAAAACATACCTGTTGCGCCATTGGAGTTTCAATTGCATCCTTCAAATTTGAAATTGGTTGGTATCAGTAGATACAGTGATGCAAGAGCAAAGTAGTATGAACCATAGCTACGGAACCTGACCTGAGAACAATTCTTCTTCTGCTTTAAGTGTTGACTTCAGGTTCGGAGTGGTGGTCCTCGTGATTTGGGCACTGCAGTTGCCTTACTAACTGCTCGTGTTTGGGTGCTCTGTGGTGGAGACGGTGCTGTGTCAACGGGAAATGGGTGTCTATCTGCTGGGGTTGGGGTTAGAAGGGGTGTAGATGGTTCTCAGTCCAACTGAGTAGGGGTACAATCTGCATGAGTGTGGGTTATGTGTGGTGGGGCTGGTTCTTGGGCAAGTACAACCGTGGTTCTATCTGCATCGACACATAGCACGATCTTTTCTAAAGACCGTGTTTTTACTCCCACAGATACTGCCATCACTCCCTCCAATTGAAATGGCTGATAAACAAGAAAAGTAATTGAATGTACATACATTGTAAGATAGACAGGTGCAATGGATAGTAGGGAAGAAAATAGGGCATGAAATAATTCACATTTATGTTGTCTAAGCAAACAGAATAGCAGGACATAATTTCACATATATGATGGCTAATTAAACCGGATAGCATGACACAATTTCACATGTATGATGGCTAACTAAATAGTATAGAATGACATACTTCAAAATATGATGACTATGTAAACAAGATGACATGATATAACTATACGATGTGTCTATTAAAGTGGTTGGCATGCCATAAATCACAAACATGCCGTCGATGGAAACATGATGGCATGATATAATTCACGGATAGAATGACATAATTTAAAATATGATGACTATGTAAACAGGATGAGATGATATAACTATATTATGTCTTTAGAAAATGGGTTGGCATGCCATAATTTAGATACATGTTGTCTATGTAAACATCATGGCATGACATAATTCAAATATATGATTTATATACTAAGGAAGTGAGCAGAGGGCAATCGCATATATGATGTGTCAACTAAGGAGATGGCATTCAATATTGTGTATATGATGTAAAAACTAAGCATTGCAATACATCATATGCATTATATGAGTAATATAACCCTGCCAAGTTTGAGCATACACCTCAGGGGGATAATAGGACTGGTCATTTGCCTCTGAATCCTCCTCTGAAGAGCTATCTGTAACCAGCAAGATATCTGCTTCAGCAGGTAGCATTGTCTGCTCTGAAGACCTTGTTTTCACTCCAGATTTCTCCATCACCAATTCAAATGGCTGATGCACAGGAAGAGCAGTTGAATATACAAACATTCTCGACAAAAGCAATGAGAAATACAAAAAAGGGATGACATGATATAATTCACATATCTGACGCTTGCCTAAACAGCATGGCATTGCATAATTCACATACATAATGCCTTGCAACAAGATAACATTGCATAATTCACATATATAATGTCTTGTAACAAGATGGCATTGCATAATTCACATATATGGTAATTAGACACTAAACAGGAGGCATTCACACAAAGCATGTCTAAACTAAGCAAATGACATAGCAATGCAAGATACCATACACACGATATGAGCAACATAACCCTGCCAAGTTAGGGCATGCACCTCGGGGGGGGGGGGATATGACTGGTCATCTGTCTTTGAATCCTCCTCTGAGGAGCTATTGGTAACCAGCAAGACATGCGCGTCGTCTGATAGCATTGTCTGCTCTGAAGACCTTGTTTCCACTCTAGATTTTTCCATGACCGTGCCGAATGGCTGATGCACAGGAAGGGTAATTGAATGTACTAAAATTGTTGACGAATTTAACACGTAATAAAAAAATGATGGCATGATATAATTCACATATAAGATGACTGGTTAACCAAGGTGGCATTGCAAAATTCACATATATGATGCCTGGCTAGACAAGATGGCATTGCATGATTCACATATACGATAAAGAAACTAAACAGATGGCATCGACACAAAGCATGTCTAAACTAAGCAGATGACATCTTTAATGTATACAGTAAGTAATGCAAGGCACCATATGTATGATATTACCAACATCAGCATGCCAAGTTAGAGCGAAGACCTCATGGGGTAAATAGGAGTGGTCTTCTCACTACAAAAAAAAGACACATCCGTGACATTTTGGGCTGAACGATTTTTTTCTGTCATACATATGACACTTCTATGACGATAATTGTGACAAAACCCGGTATCATCATAGATGTGGCGGGCTCCTACTTCTATGACAAAAAATCATGACAGAAAATGGGCTTTTCGTCTTGGGCGGGCCAGAGACACAGCTGCATGACATTCTTTGGGTCATCCATGACGAAAAAAACCATGGTAGAAGCGAGGGGGAGGAAAATTTCGGGGAGTTGCCAGTTACGGTGGGAGGTTGGGGGCCGAGCGATGCGCATTTCTCTCGTACACGTGCGAGGCGTTGGCTCTAACTGAACCCGAGCGAGGCGTTGGGCTCTAACTGAACCCGAGCGATTGCACTGCAGGCTACGCGTTACTGAACCCGAGCGATCGATTGATGGCTGTTAACTGAACCTGATAGAGCGATTCCTTCGCTATTGCTGCTAACTGAAGCCGATCGATGGATGAACAGTGAGCGTTGCGGGGGGGGGGGGGTGGATGAACAGTGAGCGGTGGCATTGCCTCTGGATGAACAGGAACCCGTGGTGTGGAGGGCTGGATGAACAGTAGACGGTGGAGGGGTGGCCGTGGAGGGGTGGTTGAACAGGACCCCGCGGTATGGAGGGATGGATGAACAGTAGACGGTGGAGGGGTACCCGTGGAGGGGTGGTTGAATAGTAGCTGGTGGAGTAGCGCGTGGTGGAGGCTGGATGAAACGGAGCCCGTGGAGGCTGGAGGAGGTCGACGGTAGCCCGTGGAGGCCGGAGCAGGTCGACGGTGGAGATGAACAATATCCCGTGGAGTCTTTTTTTGCGGTACGCCACACCCCTCCCGATGAACAGGACCCCCGTTTCGACTGTAAGAGGTCTGTTTCGTCCGTTTTGCGGTACGCCACACCCCTCCCGATCAACAGGACCCCCGTTTCGACCGTAGGAGGTCCGTTTCGTCCGTTTTGCGGTACGCCACACCCCTCCCGATCAACAGGACCCCCGTTTCGACCGTAGGAGGTCCGTTTCGTCCGTTTTGCGGTATGCTACACCCCTCCCGATCAACAGGACCCCCGTTTCGACCGTAGGAGGTCCGTTTCCTCCGTTTTGCGGTACGCCGCACCCCTCCTGATCAACAGGACCCCGTTCCGAACATGGCCGGTCGAACACAAGGCCGTTTCCTCCGTTGTGCGGTACGCCAGGCCTCGTTTCCATCGCCTGTTCCGTCCAAGCCGGTTGGCTCCCACGCATTCTGTTGCCTCCCGATGAACATGACGCATTCCGTTGCCTCCTCATGAACACGACGCATTCCGTTGCCTCCCCATGAACACGACGACGATGCTGTTTCTCCGTTCTGACCCAGCCATGTACGTATGCGCGAGTAGGCGTTCGAGACCCTGCCCGTATGTACGTACGTGGCCATATTTTCTTTCTTGCACCCTCGCCGCTGTACGTATGTGTACATGCTACGTGCGCGCCTCTACAATGACTAGTATGTACGTACACGTTCACGACCAGAATGACAATGCTACGTATGCTTCGACCAGGTGGGTCCCGACTGTCAGGCACTTCCTTGCTTGCGAAGATGTAGCTGGTGGGTCCCAACAGTGAGGGGGGCGAATCGTTTTTTTTGCCCGGACGCACTTCCTTGCGTGCAAAGATGTAGCTGGTGGGTCCCAGCAGTCAGGGGGGCGAATCGTTTTTTTGCTCGTACGCACTTCCTTGCGTGCGAAGATGTAGCTGGTGGGTCCCAGCAGTCAGGGGGGCGAATCGTTTTTTTTCGGACGCACTTCCTTGCGTGCGAAGATGTAGCTGGTGGGTCCCAGCAGACAAGGGGAATGTTTTTTTGCAAAATACGGTGGCCCGTCCGGTGGGACCCTGCTGTTAGGTGGTGGAATAATTATTTTGTGCGTAATAAGGAGGCACTTCCTTGCTGCGGCCATGGACCCAGCTTTCAGCCTCTCCACGTACAGTCCACGTCTGATGGAAGACATTCCTTGACCACGTTGACCACGCCGCGCCGAGAGCACCAGGGCGGTGGACGACGGTGAGGCCTAGGAAGGGGACGACGCGGAGCCGGGGAAGACACGATAGTGGATGCCCACGAGTAGAGGAGTCTGAGGGTTCACTCGTTCGGCTGCGGTGTGAGGCTACCGTCGCCGCAGAATAACAGGGGGTGTGGGTGCATAGAGGGATGGCCTGGCCAGCAGTGGGAGTAGTAGGGGGCAGTGAGGCCTCCGCGGCATCACAGCCGGCCACGGGAGGCAGGAGCACGCGGTAGGACCGACGCTGCTTTGGGCGGCTGGAGCACGAAGACCAGAGGTTGAAGAAGCACTACGGCCGTTGGATGGACATCGCACGGTCACTGGAGCTAGAGTCGTTCATATTGACTAAGTTGACAAAGCCCTCCATCCCCGTAAACTTAGTAGGCCCACAAGTCAGCGTCCCACCAAGGTGAGTCCCAGCTAGTAGGGGGAGTATTCATTTTTTTGTGCGTAATAAGGTAGCATTTCTGGTGGGTCCGAGCTGACAGCGGGGGGGGGGGGGGCGTTTTTTTCACAAAATACAGAGACCCTTCCGGTGGGACCCACCTATCAGGTGGAGGAATCATTATTTTGCGCGTAATAAGGAGGCATTTTCCTATGTGGGCCCCTACTGTCAGCCTCTTCTGATGGCTGTTGTTTGTTGACCATGTTGACCTCGCCGCGCCGAGAGCACAAACGCGGTGGGCGAGGGCGGGACCCAGGAAGAGAACCACCCAGAGCCGGCGAAGCCACCGCAGCGGATGCCCACGCTGAGGGGAGAACGAGCACTGACTGGTCGGCTGCGGGGTGAGGCTGACGTCGCCGGAAAATAACAGGATGTGTGGGTGGTTAGAGGGATGGCCTGGCGGCAGCACAACCAGCCACAGGAGGAGGGAGCAGGCAGTCCCGCCGGCGCTGGTTTGGGCGGCTGGAGAAGGAAGATCAGTGATTGAAGAAGCATGGCGGCCGTTGGATGGACATCCAACAGTCACTGTTGTGTGTTGACTAAGTTGACAAAGCCTTGCGTACGCGTCAAAATAATTTAGGACAGCGTCATCGTCAACCTAGTAGGCCCAGAAGTCAGCCTCCAAATCTGTGGAAAACAACATACAACCCATTAACCATTATTTTCAATAATTTACAGCCCATTTGCTAATTCTTAAGGATATTTGAAGCCCATATTCTTTTTATTAGCATTATAGACCATATATTCTGGGCACTTCTAAAAAATTCAACAAAATTTTGCATATTTCGGTGGGGTCTGAACTCTTTTAATCACGAAGTTTCGACTAACGTTAAAAATAGTTTTCAAAAAATTATATCAAAATAAAATTCAAAAAACAATTCTCCACAAAAAAATGAATGAAATTTAGAATCTTAACTAGCAAGATGCCCGTTCGTTGCACGGAACATGAAGATGCATTTGTATGAGTAGTTTATCTTGTGGGTGAAAAATGATATTTTAATGTAATTTCCAGTTGGCTTTGGTTTTTATAAGAGTAGAGTAGAGAAATCCTGAAAAAAAATGATATTTTAATGCAATTGTTGGTTGGCTTTGGTTTAAAAATTTATAGCCCATTTCTTACAACTTATAGCCCGTTTTCTGGGGAAGCCCATTTCTTATCCCTCCTCGTCTTGAAAGATTTGCGGCCCAGCAGGGCTGAGAAAAGCAAGTAGGCCTCGGTTTTGGTATTCTCCAAAAAAAAGAACTGGGCTAGCCACGGGAGGAGGGAGTAGGCAGTCCCGCCGACGCTGGTTTGGGCGGCTGGAGCAGGAAGATCAGAGATTGAAGAAGCATGGCGGCCATTGGATGGACATCCAATAGTCACTGTTGTGTGTTGACTAAGTTGACAAAGCCTTGCGTATGCGTCAAAAATAATTTAGGACAGCGTCATCGTCAACCTAGTAGGCCCAGAAGTCAGCCTCCAAATCTGTGGAAAACAGCATATAGCCCATTAGCCATTATTTTCAATAATTTACAGCCCATTTGCTAATTCCTAAGGATATTTGAAGCCCATATTCATTTTATTAGCATTACAGACCATATATTCTGGGCACTGCTAAAAAATTCAACGAAATTTTGCATATTTTGGTGGGGTCCGAACTCTTTTAATCACGAAATTTCGAGTCAAGTTAAAAATAGTTTTCAAAAAATTATATCAAAATAAAATTCAAGAAACAATTCTCCGCAAAAAAATGAATGAAATTTAGAATCTTAACTAGCAAGATGCCCGTTCGTTGCACGGAACATGAAGATGCATTTGTATGAGTAGTTTATCTTGTGGGTGAAAAGATGATATTTTAATGTAATTGCTAGTTGGCTTTGGTTTTTATAAGAGTAGAGAGTAGAGAAATCCTGAAAAATGATATTTTAATGCAATTGTCGGTTGGCTTTGGTTTAAAAATTTACAGCCCATTTCTTACAACTTATAGCCCATTTTCTGGGGAAGCCCATTTCTTATCCCTCCTCGTCTTGAAAGATTTGCAGCCCAGCAGGGCTGACAAAAGCAAGTAGGCCTCGGTTTTGGTATTCTCCAAAAAAAGAACTGGGCTAGCCAATTTCAGAAAGAAAAAAATATCAAATGGGCTCGTCATGTGCTTAATAAAAGCGTAAGCGTGGGCTAGACGGGCCACAGCCCCCGCACAGCGCGTAGTTGAGCTCCATCTCTGAAACTGAAAAACAACTGGGCAAGCTGCTGGGTCCCTGGTGTTATCCGCTCATTGTGTAATTTTCTCGTTTATTGACTACATTGACAATGGCGTGGAACCTAGTTGTCAAACAATTAGGAGGAAGTATTGCTTTGGCTTGTAATAACGAGGCACCTGCTTGCGAAATGCAATGACCCTGGTGGGTCCCAACTGTCAGCCTCTCCACGTACAGTCATCTCCTGATTCCTCTTAGTTGTTGACCATGTTAACAACACCAGATGGCGGCGGGCACAACGAGCTAGCCAAGGCGGAGAACGACGACAAGGCCTCGGACGGGAACGAACAACAGCCATGGAAGATGCGGCAGTGTAGTGGCAGCTGGAGGGGAGTACGAGGGCAACAACATGCAAGTAAAGCATACAAATCATACAAAAAGCCTAAGGATTAATTGTTCATCAAATTTTTAGAGAAAACCCAGATTGAACATGACAGTAACATCTAACCCAACCACTCTTTTTTGCAGTCACAAACAAATGGATCGGTCTGATCCATAAAATCGACATCCTGTGCAAAAAAAAATTATTTTAGGATGTCTACAACTTGTTGTAAATAGAAGCCGAGCACGTTTAGAAGCCCATTTGTCCACCTGAAACTTCTTTTTTTGTTGTTCAACATGTTCGTCCGTGAGAAATCTCTTGCTGTAAAAATTAAGCCTCATGGACAATAGTAACGTCGCATTCAACAGGAAGAATGTGACAAAGCTTCTGTTTGCCTGGTTGGATGCATATCGTCCCATCGTTATTATCCTCAAATGAATGTCATGAGAACTGAGAAAATCCTTGTGCTTATTACGCCAACGATTGGTTATATGTTTTTCTCCATGTGGTTCTGCCTAAGTAGACATGAAGATTGAAAATAGTTAAGGTCTGAAAAAAGAGTATGTCGAAAGAACGACAGCTGAAAAGTTAATTCTAGTACAATATATACGGGCTTTAAATGTGCATGAAATCATCACCTCTATGTATAAATTCTCCAAAGATCGAAAGCATCGCAACAAGCCAATAATTATGTCCAGATCAAAACTATACATTCTGATATATATGATCTTGACAGAATCCAGCAGCATTGCTAGGCTATCAATGGACGAACTCTTCATTGAGCATATAACATAATATTAGTACCCAAAGTGTACTCCAAGATGATATAAAACTTATGCGCACAAATGAAAAATGCAGCATATGATTACAAATGTGTAGATGATAATATACGGTACCTGAAAAGGTGAGGAGCCAAACACCAACTCCTTGTGATTATTAAACAGGTCATGAATTACACTCAAGGTCTCCAGTTTGGGCGCAAAGACGACAGTTATTTCTGAACGTGTATAACAATTATGAAGGAACAACCTTTCAAGTGAAGGGGCATCTTTGATGATGAGCTGTTGTCCTTCAAAACAAATTCCAATGCTTTTAAGGTGAGGCGAATTTATTTGGAGACAACTGATACCGATTTCTATTCCCAAAACAATCAGCAAGCGCTCCAGGGCAGGGCAACTGGAGTGGATGATGCTGTGCAGTGAGGCCTCCGACAGATAAACCACCACAAGCGAAAGTTTTTTTAGCAGTGGGAGTCCAAGCATTTGTACCAGATCGTCTGGTAGATGGCACCGGGCGAAGGTGCCGGTGTGGAGAGGAGGAAAACCGCGAGATGGACAATGGTGGTGTGGGCACAAATTCTTGCTATGTTCGTGGTATGAAACTTTCGTGGTAATGGCAAAACTCAAACTACTGGAGTTTTCCGAATTCAGGGGCTGTCAGCCAAGCGTCCACCTTGCCGGGTATGGACAGCAGGTAGCTTGTCGAGATGCAGAGGCATTGAATGGGGCTCTGCTGGTGAGAAGAGATGATGGCTCTGATGAGATCAAATTCAGGAAGGACAGATATCTGACGACAGTTGAGATTGAGGGGCACAGTGCGCCATAGAGGGCGCCACCGAGTTGACAGGACTTGTGTGCAACAGCAATCCTTGGTGGGGAGAAGCGAGATGATCTCCTCAAGGATGATGTCCGGGAGATCGCTGATGCGGTCCACTGGAGATTCTACCGGTTCCTCAGATCCGGGTGGGGGGGGGGGGCTCGCCGCTTCTCCCCGCGCTACCGGGTACGGGATCTACAACCGCCGTCGCCGCTGGTGGGAGCCTCATCTTCTTGGCACTGGGGCCAGCCGACTCCATTTTCCTTGTGGGCGTCACGCCGAGCTCACGGGTTTGAGCAGAGTAGCCAGAGATGAGCCTAGTGGCAGTGCGAGTGGGGAAGAAGGAGGGCTGGGGATTTCTGTAGGAGTGGAAGAAGAGGAGCAGGCGTTTTCTGTACGAGTGAGGAAGAAGGTGAGCGGGGTTTTCTAGACGAGTGAGGAAGATTGGGGAGCGGGGGGAATTGGGTGGGGAGACAGAAGCGGGAGAGCGAGCTGTTCGTGTTTATAAGGCCCGCTGCACTAACTACTCGCTTTTTCCCAAGAACCGCTCTCTTCTTTTGCGTTGCTACATGACTGGACATGCGTGCAGGATGCATGTGCCCACCGGCCACTTCATGCGCCTGGTTTGTTACTAGGCCTATTTAATAGGGTGGTTATGGAGTAAATTAAGGAGATTTATTTTCTTTGTGTGCATCCACCAAATTAGAGGATGCGGTACTGGATGCAGACACTCACATTAAACTAACATTCAGAAGAACAAAAGTTCAGCATGTCTATGCATCTCAATGATTCACCATACTATAACCAATATACAAAACTGTGAGAAGGTGTGGAAATAAAGAAAATCGGTCGATGCTTCTCTGAGCAAAGGGCCTCCCTGCGCACGCATTAATTTCCTGGGCATGCTTGTTTCTTCTTAATGTTGCGAGCACTTTGAGCATGTTGGCAACTCCACAACTAGCTAGCTGCCTCATCTTGCAATTGATGCTGACACATTTGCAGCAAACACATGAGGCAATAGAGATGACTCAACATGGGTCCATATTGTGCAGTTCCCCTGATATCATATTCATTGTCCTGAATCTAAAAAGATAGCAAAACAGTAGCTATACTTAAACGGTGTTGCAAAACAGTAGCACATATCAATAGCTCGGCATGACAAAACACAATCATCTGGACGAAGGGGATACTGACCTGCCTGAGGAAGATTACATATAATTTCATAAGTCCTTGGTTGATTTCCACCTTCGGCTGCACTGCTTGTTTGCTCCTCCACACATGACAATATCGTTCTGCACTGCATTCAGCAAGTCAACGTACAAATAAGCTAATTTCATCTTGCGGTGGTCATTGTACCTAGTTACGAATGTAGGAATACCTGGAGCACCATGAGGTTAGCTGACAGCAGGTAGATGCAGAGCCATATAAATTTTGTGCGGTGCTACCAAAATTGAGGTTTGTATCCCTTCCCGTTATGAGAATTCTTCTTGAAGTTGGTAGAATGTGACGGCTTGTTCTTTGCATCAAACGTGCCTTTCCCTTGAGATTTGTTCTTGTTGTTTTGGGGCTGGTTGGGCTGGAAGTTCTTCTTGTGTACCATGTGGGCACTAGAAGCTCCCTCGGCGACCCGAGCACATGTGTCTTTTGCTCTCGCCTTCTCCTCAAAATCAAGAGTGCTAATGAGATCCAAAACAGAAAACTCATGTCTCTTGTTTTTCAGAGAAGTAGCAAAATCGTTCCACGAAGGTGGAAGCTTGGCAATGATGGTCCCAGCAACAAATTTGTCCGGCAACACACACTTAAAGTACTCAAGTTCCTTAGATAGTAACTGTATCTCATGAGTCTGCTGAACAACAGAGCGCTCATCAGTCATCTTGTAGTCACAAAATTGCTCCATGACGTACAACTCGTTGCCAGCGCCCGAGGGCCCAAACGTGGCCTCGAGCGCAGCCCACATGTCTTTGCCGCTGTCAAACAACATATACGAATCCACAATGGAATCGTCAAGAACACTCAGCAGGGCAGCTTTGAAGAGGGTATCCATGTTCTGAAAAGCTTCCTGCTATGTAGGATTAAGATCACCCTTAGGCTTACCCTTAGTGGCGTCATAGCAGTACATGATCTGAAACCAATACAATGCTCTTGTGCGCCACCTTTTATATTGCACCCCCTTAAAAGTAGGCGGCTTCAAAAGCGCAGCAAAACCACTCGGAGTAAATTGCCTGTGATTAGGTTTTTGGATTGGATTGTTGAATATATGAGCAATTTAGTATGAGATTTAATTCAAATCAGCAGTAAATAGATCATGACGACAATTGCAAACATCAAAGTAATGATGCGGACTAAACTAGGAGGACAGAATCACATACTGTACAGCGGGAGCAGAACTGATGTGGTTGATGTTATCACTCATGTCGTTGATGAAGAGGTTACCGAGGTCGGGGAAGAAGGCTGTCGTTGAGGAAGTCATCGCTGGCAGCAGTCACAGGAGTGTGCTCCCCAAAAACTTGATCGCCCCTCTCCCGTACAGGATCACGAAAGGCGGGGTTTGGAGGACTGTTGTCCCTTCTCGCGGTGCACGCCGGAAGGACGCTGGAGAAGAATTGCGTGGCGGCGCTAAGATCTGGAACGGTGCGAAACCATATGATACAACGGCGGCTAGGGTAGAGCATGTTAGGTCGGAGTATAATAGTAGGCCTTTGGCCCCCAAATCCCACGTCCAAGTCAATAGTAGCTCAAAAAAAGTCAATAATAGCCCCACCAAGGTTTGTCTAAAAAACGGAGTAATTAAGGCGTCCGTTAGTCCTTTTAGTATAAATACAATATCATTAATAATGGCACCACCTTTTGTCTCACAAAGTAGAGTATGTTGGAGTACAACTGGCTACACGTTTACAATCCGCTTCTCTTCTCTCTCCTCTTCTCTCTCCTTCAACTAAGCACAAATACTATATTTAAATCCTTATAGCCTGCTTATGTTATCTAATTATAGTACACTGTGTAGTCTGAAATGCCGGGCGTGCAGCGGGCGGTGCCCTCGGTTGGCGCGCTGCTTCAACGGCGGAAGCACTGAGAGGTCGCGTCGCCCTGACTTGCCATCAATGTGGAGCGGCGGGATCAGCTGGCGTCGGGCGGGAAGCGCGCGCGGGAGGGGGGAGGGGTTTTTGTTGGGCCAAGAAGGTGAGAAGCCAACTTGGGATCAGTCCGGACAAGGAAATATCATGTGCTCCCATACTCTGCATATGACACTAGTCTATGTTACTACTCCCTCCTTTCCGGTTTATAGAGATGTTTAGAGTAACATAGTAATATGTTACAGTACAAGTTACTCCCCACTATGACCAGCCTTGGCCTCTGCCAGTGCTCCACCATGTATAGCTGCTAAGCCTGCCACGTAGGCATAAAATATGATGTGGCACCAATAAAGTAAGCACCTATGCATTGAACACTTGAGTTACTAAGCCATTTAATGCACTTAGCACCCCATCTAAAGAGCATTAATAGTATAGCCAGCTGCTGGCTATAAGCCTACATCCCATCTTATAGTCAACATCTACAAAGTGCCTAGGAGCACGTACTAGAGCTGGCTCTTCACGAAGAGCCCGCTTACCTTCTCCCTCCTCTTCTCTTTCCTCCAACTAAGCAGAAATATACTACTGTTTATTCCTTATAGCCTGCTGACTCAGCTCTATTGTACTCTAAGTACTCTAAGCACATCTAAGCACTTGCTAGCACCCCCTTGACCGTGGACCTTGACGGTGTACGTCACCTTGTGTCTTATAATTTTCCTCGTCATCATCTGAGTCCTAGAAGATCTCACCCACATCATCAATAGCATGCAGCCGCCTTGATAGACAACGTGCGCAGAAGGAGTAGAGGCGACTGGGGACGCACCACCACCACATCGTGGGCACTCTGTATGTGCTCGTGTGCATGCAGCGTGCGTGTTTTTCCATCGGTGCTAGCTCTAAGGCCGAGGCTGCGGTCGTCTTCGTCTCTGACTAGTAGTTGAGCAACGACAGCAAAGAGGTGCTGCAAGAGATGCGTATGCGCTGTTGCGTGCGAGCTTCGCCGTAGCACGACGAACCGGATGTCGCCGCGGATGGTGCACGCCTCCATGCAGCCGAGTGTGTGCGCATGCATGTGTTATTCACGTGCATTCTGCGGCCGAGCATGTGTGCATGCACGTCTTGTGTACGTGCGTTGTGTGCTTCATGCTGTGCGCGTATGTGCATGAGTTGGATCGGATGGAGTTAGTGCGTTGGCTTGTGTACATATTTTATAGTGTAGATTCACTCATTTTGTTTCGTATGTAGTCCCTTATTGAAATATCTAAAAAGACTTATATTTGGGAACGAAGGGAGTATAAAACATCTTCAACTTAGCATCTTGATGTACCGTTTCTAGTGGTTAGTGAAAAGTTCATGTTCTTTTAGTTGTTTATAGGTGGGCTGGCGGCAAAAAACAGGGGAAAACATGCAAGGTTCCTTGCAGACGCTCCACTGCGAGGTTCCTTGCTCCTCCTTGGTCGTCGGGAATCTATGCTCTTCAACTCTTTTCTTTGATCTTTGTTCATCCTTTTCCCAACACGCGAGACATCTAGCATCAAGGTGCACGTGTCATGCAAGAAAATGGAGATAATCAGATAAGCAGTGCGTAAGTGAGTCGTGCGGGGGGAAAGCGGGGGGAAACCCTTTTCCGTAAGTGAGTCGTGCACTTCGATGGCACCTACGCAATATTTTTTTCTCCTTAATGGCACGTGAATGGCACGTGAATAGTGCACATACTCAACGACGGAGCACGGGATGGTAGCTATGACATGGTCAGCCCTTTTTTGGAGAGAGTACGTACTACTAGTAAATAACTTTGATGTGTCCCGTCAACTCGCAGAACGACGAGAAGCTTGATTACGCCTTCTCCCCTGCCAACACATGCGCGATGGCTCGCAGCACGAGGAGAAACTTTTGCTTACAAGCGGTGGACGTGCATCAGTTCATTTGGTGTCAGATTGCCAGAAGCAGTACTGTAGAACCATCGACTTCCGGAAGAGGCGAAGAGCCAAGCGCAAGGTCACCTACTAACCATCGACTTTCGGAAGAGGCTAGGCCTAGTGGGAGTAACATAAGTAGGGGTACCTCCTTTTTTTATTCTACAAACAACCACACGCGAATATCAAGTTGCAGAGGCCGGGGGTCATCCTCCTTTTCTAAAAAAACGTAGAACAAATTTTCTGCAGTCCGTGCTCAGCCCTCCTCTATCTCTCTTCTCAGCCAGCCAGCGGACGCGCGGAGCCCATCGTTTGTTTGCTCACATGCGGCCCCATGATACGTCTCCAACGCATCTATAATTTTTGATTGCTCCTTGCTACTTTATCTACTGTTTTGGACTATATTGGGCTTTATTTTCCACTTTTATATTATTTTTGGGACTAACCTATTAACCGGAGGCCCAGCCCAGAATTGCTGTTTTTTTGCCTATTTCAGTATTTCGAAGAAACGGAATATCAAACGTAGTCCAAACGGAAT
Organism: Triticum aestivum; assembly: GCF_018294505.1. Lineage (NCBI taxonomy): Eukaryota > Viridiplantae > Streptophyta > Magnoliopsida > Poales > Poaceae > Triticum > Triticum aestivum. Next base: position 202,851,239 of record NC_057798.1, read on the forward strand.
GAAACCTTCGGGAACGTGATTTTCTCATCAGATAAGATCCAGGAGACTTGGGCCATCCGTCAATAAAGCCACGAGGCGGTCACGAGGGTGGCGAGCGCGCCCCCCTGGGCACGCCCCCTGCCTCGTGGGCCCCTCGGAGCTCCACCGATGTACTCCTTCCTCCTATATATACCTACGTATCCCCGTATGATCAGACACGGAGCCAAAAACCTAATTCGACCGCCGCAACCTTCTGTATCCACGAGATCCCATCTTGGGGCCTGTTCCGGAGCTCCGCCGGAGGGGGCATCCACCACGGAGGGCTTCTACATCAACACCATAGCCCCTCCGATGAAGTGTGAGTAGTTTACTTCAGACCTTCGGGTCCATAGCTAGTAGCTAGATGGCTTCTTCTCTCTTTTTGGATCTCAATACAATGTTCTCCCCCTCTCTCGTGGAGATCTATTCGATGTAATCTTCTTTTTGCGGTGTGTTTGTTGAGACCGATGAATTGTGGGTTTACGATCCAACTTATCTATGGAAAATATTTGATTCTTCTCTGAATTCTTTTATGTATGATTGAGTTATCTTTGCAAGTCTCTTCGAATTATCCGTTTGGTTTGGCCAACTAGATTGGTAGTTCTTGCAATGGGAGAAGTGCATGGCTTTGGGTTCAATCTTGCGGTGTCCTTACTCAGTGACAGAAAGAGTTGCAAGGCACGTATTGTATTGTTGCCATCGAGGATAACAAGATGGGTTTTTTATCATATTGCATGAATTTATCCCTCTACATCATGTCATCTTGCTTAAGGCGTTACTCTGTTTTTAACTTAATACTCTAGATGCATGCTGGATAGCGGTCGATGAGTGGAGTAATAGTAGTAGATGCAGAATCGTTTCGATCTACTTGTCACGGACGTGATGCCTATATACATGATCATTGCCTAGATATACTCATAACTATGCTCAATTCTATCAATTGCTCAACAGTAATTTGTTCACCCACCGTAGAATACTTATGCTCTTGAGAGAAGCCACTAGTGAAACCTATGGCCCCCGGGTCTATTCTCATCATATCAATCTATATCACTTTATTTACTTGCTTTGTTTTTACTTTGCCTTTACTTTTTACTTTGCATCTATCTATAAAAAATACCAAAAATATTATCTCTATCAGATCTCACTCTCGTAAGTGACCGTGAAGGGATTGACAAGCCCTAAGCGTTGGTTGCGAGTTGCTATCGTGTTGTGCAGGTACGAGGGACTTGCGCGTGACCTCCTACTGGATTGATACCTTAGTTCTCAAAAACTGAGGGAAATACTTACGCTACTATGCTGCATCACCCCCTCCTCTTCGGGGAAAACCAACGCAAGCTCGAGACGTAGCAAGAAGGATTTTTGGCGCCGTTGCCGGGGAGGATTACGCAAAAGTCAACATACCAAGTACCCATCAAAATCCCTATCTCTCGCATTACATTATTTGCCATTTGCCTCTCGTTTTCCTCTCCCCCACTTCACCCTTGCCGTTTTATTCGCCTTCTCTTTCCCAATCTCCTCCTCTCTTTCCCGTTTGCCTTTTTCCCGTTGCCTTTCTGTTTGCTTGTGTGTTGGATTACTTGTTGCCATGGCGCAAGATAATACCAAATTGTTTGATTTCTCGAATACCAATAATAATGATTTCCTTAGCACTCCGATTACTCCTCTTAATAATGATGAGTCTTGTGAAATCAATACCGCTTTGCTGAATCTTGTTATGAAAGATCAATTCGCTGGCCTTCCTAGTGAAGATGCTGCTACTCATCTAAACAATTTTGTTGATTTGTGTGATATGCAAAAGAAGAAAGATTCGGATAACAATATTGTCAAATTGAAGTTATTTCCGTTTTCTCTTAGAGATCGTGCTAAAGTTTGGTTTTCGTCTTTGCCTAAAAATAGTATTGATTCTTGGAACAAGTGCAAAGATGCTTTTATCTCTAAGTATTTTCCTCCCGCTAAGATTATCACTCTTAGGAACGATATCATGAATTTTAAACAACTTTATCATGATCATGTTGCCCAATCTTGGGAAAGAATGAAATTAATGCTTCGCAATTGTCCTACTCATGGTTTGAATTTATGGATGATCATATAAAATTTTTATGCCGGATTGAATTTTGCTTCTGGAAATCTTTTAGATTCGGCCGCGGGAGGAATGTTTATGGAAATTACGTTAGGAGATGCTACAAAATTGCTTGATAATATTATGGCTAATTATTCCCAATGGCATACCGAAAGATCTTCTAGTAAAAAAGTGCATGCTATAGAAGAAATCAATGTTTTGAGTGAAAAGATGGATGAACTTATGAAGATGTTTGCCCCTAAAAATACTCCTCTTGATCCTAATGATATGCCTTTATCTACTTTGCTTGGAAATAATAATGAATCTATGGATGTGAATTTTGTTGGTAGGAATAGTTTTGGTAACAACGCTTATAGAGGGAATTTTAATCCTAGGCCTTTTCCTAGCAATCCTTCTAACAATTATGGAAATTCCTACAACAACTCTTATGGAAATTTTAATAAGATGCCCTCTGATTTCGAGAGTAGTGTTAAAGAGTTTATGAATTCACAAAAGAATTTTAATGCTTTGCTTGAAGAGAAATTGCTTAAAGTTGATGATTTGGCTAGGAACGTTGATAGAATTTCTCTTGAAATTGATTCTTTAAAGCTTAGATCTATTCCTACTAATCATGATATCAATGAGTCTCTCAAAGCTATGCGAATTTCCATTGATGAGTGCAAAGAAAGAACCGCTAGGATGCGTGCTTCCAAAGATGCCTTTATTAAAGCATGTTCTTCTAATCCCTATGAAAATCAAGATGAAGATATAAAAGTTATTGATGCGTCCCCCATTAAATCTTTGTTTTGCAATATGAATCTTGATGAATCTGAATATGATCTTCCTTTACCTAGAAGGCGTTCTAAGAATTCGGAGTTTCTAGAACTTGATGATGAAATTGATGAAAGTAGGATTGAAATAAATAGAAACCGTGATGTTGCTAAACCTACTATTTTGGATCTCAAGGAATTTAATTATGAAAATTGCTCTTTGATTGGTTGTATTTCCTTGTTGCAATCCGTGCTAGAATCTCCTCATGCTTATAGTCAAAATAAGGCCTTTACCGAACACATTGTTGATGCTTTGATGCAATCTTATGAAGAAAAACTTGAGATGAAAGTTTCTATCCCTAGGAAACTCTATGATGAGTGGGAACCTACTATTAAAATTAAAATTAAGGATTTTGAGTTTCATGCTTTATGTGATTTGGGTGCTAGTGTCTCTACTATTCCCAAAACTTTATGTGATTTACTAGATTTTCGTGATTTTGATGATTGCTCTCTAAACTTGCATCTTGCGGACTCCACTATTAAAAAACCTATGGGAAGAATCAATGATGTTCTTATTGTTGCAAATAGGAATTATGTGCCCATAGATTTTATTGTTCTAGATATAGATTGCAATCCTTCATGTCCTATTATTCTTGGTAGACCTTTCCTTAGAACGGTTGGTGCAATTATTGATATGAAGGAAGGGAATATTAGATTCCAATTTCCCTTAAAAAAGGGTATGGAACACTTCCCTAGAAAGAAGATAAAATTACCATATGAATCTATCATGAGAGCCACTTATGGATTGCCTACCAAAGATGGCAATACCTAGATTTATCCTTGCTTTTATGCCTAGCTAGGGGCGTTAAACGATAGTGCTTGTTGGGAGGCAACCCAATTTTATTTTGTGTTTTTTTTGTTTTTCTTCTGTTTAGGAATAAATAATACATCTACCTTCTGTTTGGATGTGGTTTTATGTTTTAATTAGTGTTTGTGCCAAGTAAGACCTATAGGATAACCTACGATGATAGTTGATTTGATTCTGCTGAAAAACAGAAACTTTGCACGCACGAATTTAGTTATGATAAATCAGAGGAACGTGTTTTTGCGTTGATTCTTTTTGCTGCTGATCAATAAACACATTTTCCAGGACTTCATATTTTGGTAGAATTTTTAGAGTTCCAGAAGTTTGCGTTAGTTACAGATTACTACAGACTGTTCTGTTTTTGATAGATTCTGTTTTTCGTGTGTTGTTTGCTTATTTTGATGAATCTATGGCTAGTAAATTAGTTTATAAACCATAGAGAAGTTGGAATACAGTAGGTTTAACACCAATATAAATAAAGAATGAGTTCATTACAGTACCTTGAAGTAGTCTTTTGTTTTCTTTCTCTAACGGAGCTCACGAGATTTCTGTTGAGTTTTGTGTTGTGAAGTTTTCAAGTTTTGGGTGAATTCTTTTGATGGATTGTGGAACAAGGAGTGGCAAGAGCCTAAGCTTGGGGATGCCCATGGCACCCCCAAGATAATCAAGGACACCAAAAAGTCAAAGCTTGGGGATGCCCCGGAAGGCATCCCCTCTTTCGTCCACTTCCATCGGTAATTTACTTGGAGCTATATTTTTATTCACCAACATGATATGTGTTTTGCTTGGAGCGTCTTGTATTATTTGTGTCTTTGCTTGTTAGTCTACCACAATCATCCTTGTTGTACACACCTTTTTGAGAGAGCCATATATGATTTGGAATTTGTTAGAATACTCTATGCTTCACTTATATCTTTTGAGCTTGATAGTTTTGCTCATAGTGCTTCACTTATATCATTTTGAGCATGATAAGTTTTGCTCTAGTGCTTCACTTAGATCTTTTAGAGCACGGTGGTGGATTTGTTTTAAAGAAACTTGATCTCTCATGCTTCACTTAGATTATTTTGAGAGTCGTTAATAGCATGGTAATTTGCTTAATGTTAATATACTTGGTATTCAAGATATGTGAAACTTTCTTTTAAGTGGGTTGAATACTAAGATAAGTTTGATGCTTGATAATTGTTTTGAGATATGGAGGTGATAATATCGAAGTCGTGCTAGTTGAGTAGTTGTGAATTTGAGAAATACTTGTGTCGAAGTTAGCAAGTCACGTAGCATGCACGTATGGTAAAGTTGTGTAACAAATTTGAAGCATGAAGTGTACCTGGCTTGTGCATCCTTATGAGTGGCGGTCGGGGATGAGCGATGGTCTTTTCCTACCAATCTATCCCCCTAGGAGCATGCGCGTAGTACTTGATTTTTGATGACTTCTTAATTTTTGCAATAAGTATATCAGTTCTTTTGACTAATGTTGAGTCCATGGATTATACGCACTCTCACCTTTCCACCTTTGCTAGCCTCTTCGGTATCGTGCATTGCCCTTTCTCACTTTGAGAGTTGGTGCAAACTTCGCCGGTGCATCCAAACCCCGTGATACGATACGCTCTATCACACATAAACCTCCTTATATCTTCCTCAAAACAGCCACCATACCTACCTATCATGGCATTTCCATAGCCGTTCCGAGATATATTGCCATGCAACTTCCACCATCATCATCGTGACATGCATTACTTTTGTCATATTGCCATTGCATGATCTTGTAGTTGACATCGTATTTGTGGCAAAGCCACCATGCATTATTTTCCATACATGTCACTCTTGATTCATTGCACCATCCCGGTACACTACCGAAGGCATTCATATAGAGTCATATCTTGTTCTAAGTTTCGAATTGTAATCCTTGTGTTGTAATCAATAAAAGTGTGATGATCATCATTATTAGAGCATTGCCCAAAAAAACGAAAGGCCAAAAAAAGAGAAAGGCCCAAAAAAAGGAAAGGCCAAAAAAAAGAAAGGCCCAAAAAAAGGGGCAATGCTACTATCTCTTTTTCCACACTTGTGCTTCAAAGTAGCACCTCGTTCATGTAGTGAGTCTCATATATTGTGCTTCAAAGTAGCACCATGTTTTTCATATAGTGAGTCTCATAAGTAAGTCTTGTTTATACTAGTGGGAATTTTTCATTATAGAACTTGGCTTGTATATTCCTACGATGGGCTTCCTCAAATGCCCTAGGTCTTCTTGAGCAAGCAAGTTGGATGCACACCCACTAGTTTTCTTTTGTTGAGCATTCATAGCTCTAGTGCATCCGTTGCATGGAAATCCCTACTCTCTCACATCGATATCTATTCATGGGCATCTCCATAGCCCATTGATACGCCTAGTTGATGTGAGACTTTCTCCTTTTTTGTCTTCTCCACACAATCCCCATCATCATATTCTATTCCACCCATAGTGCTATATCCATGGCTCACGCTCATGTATTGCGTGAAGGTTGAAAAAGTTTGAGATTATTTAAGTATGAAACAATTGCTTGGCTTGTCATCGGGGGTATAGAAGTTGGGAACATCTTTGTGTGACGAAAATGAAGCATAGCCTAACTATATGATTTTGTAGGGATGAACTTTCTTTTGCCATGTTATTTTGAGAAGACATGATTGCTTTGATTAGTATGCTTGAAGTATTATTATTTTTGTGTCAATATAAACTTTTGTCTTGAATCATTCGGATATGAATATTCATACCATGATTAAGAAGATTTACATTGAAATTATGCCAAAGTATCACTCCGCATCAAAAATTCTTTTTTATCATTTACCTACTCGAGGACGAGCAGGAATTAAGCTTGGGGATGCTTGATACGTCTCCAACGTATCTATAATTTTTGATTGCTCCTTGCTACTTTATCTACTGTTTTGGACTATATTGGGCTTTATTTTCCACTTTTATATTATTTTTGGGACTAACCTATTAACCGGAGGCCCAGCCCAGAATTGATGTTTTTTTTGCCTATTTTAGTATTTCGAAGAAACGGAATATCAAACGGATTCCAAACGGAATGAAACCTTCGGGAACGTGATTTTCTCATCAGATAAGATCCAGGAGACTTGGACCCTCCATCAATAAAGCCACGAGGCGATCACGAGGGTGGAGGGCGCGCCCCCCCTGGGCGCGCCCCATGCCTCGTGGGCCCCTCGGAGCTCCACCGACGTACTCCTTCCTCCTATATATACCTACGTATCCCCGTATGATTAGACACGGAGCCAAAACCCTAATTCCACCGCCGCAACCTTCTGTATCCACGAGATCCCATCTTGGGGCCTGTTTCGGAGCTCCGCCGGAGGGGGCATCCACCACGGAGGGCTTCTACATCAACACCATAGCCCCTCCGATGAAGTGTGAGTAGTTTACTTCAGACCTTCAGGTCCATAGCTAGTAGCTAGATGGCTTCTTCTCTCTTTTTGGATCTCAATACAATGTTCTCCCCCTCTCTCGTGGAGATCTATTCGATGTAATCTTCTTTTTGTGGTGTGTTTGTTGAGACCGATGAATTGTGGGTTTATGATCCAACTTATCTATGGAAAATATTTGATTCTTCTCTGAATTCTTTTATGTATGATTAAGTTATCTTTGCAAGTCTCTTCAAATTATCCGTTTGGTTTGGCCAACTAGATTGGTAGTTCTTGCAATGGGAGAAGTGCATGGCTTTGGGTTCAATCTTGCGGTGTCCTTACTCAGTGACAGAAAGAGTTGCAAGGCACATATTGTATTGTTGCCATCGAGGATAACAAGATGGGGTTTTTATCATATTGCATGAATTTATCCCTCTACATCATGTCATCTTGCTTAAGGCGTTACTCTGTTTTTAACTTAATACTCTAGATGCATGCTGGATAGCGGTCGATGAGTGGAGTAATAGTAGTAGATGCAGAATCGTTTCGATCTACTTGTCACGGACGTGATGCCTATATACATGATCATTGCCTAGATATACTCATAACTATGCTCAATTCTATCAATTGCTCAACAGTAATTTGTTCACCCACCGTAGAATACTTATGCTCTTGAGAGAAGCCACTAGTGAAACCTATGGCCCCCGGGTCTATTCTCATCATATCAATCTATATCACTTTATTTACTTGCTTTGTTTTTACTTTGCCTTTACTTTTTACTTTGCATCTATCTATCAAAAATACAAAAAATATTATCCCTATCAGATCTCACTCTCGTAAGTGACCGTGAAGGGATTGACAACCCCTAAGCGTTGGTTGCGAGTTGCTATCGTGTTGTGCAGGTACGAGGGACTTGCGCGTGACCTCCTACTGGATTGATACCTTGGTTCTAAAAAACTGAGGGAAATACTTACGCTACTGTGCTGCATCACCCCCTCCTCTTCGGGGAAAACCAACGCAAGCTCGAGACGTAGCACCCCACATGTCAGTGAAAACGCAAGAGGGCCCACTGAACTTGCACATCTTTCACCTCGACGTGCTGGCGATGAAAAACAAATCCAATAAAGATCTTCGGTGGCTGCTTTTGGAGTTACTCAAGAGTAGTAAGATTCTATTTACAGTTTAACCCAAGATGCACATCTCATGGCTTCAACTACCACTCTATTTTCTTTCATGACACGACCTGGATGCTGGATGTCCCACGTGTCGGCAAAAGGAGGAAGAACCCGACCAAATCTTCGATTGTGCTCTCGGATTAGACTAGTTGTGCTAACTTAAAAAATTTATTGTGTACTCCCGCCGTTCCAAAATACTTGACTTCCATTTGTCCAAATATGGATGTGCCTATATACTAAAACATGTCTAGATACATATATATTTTGACAAATAGAAGGCATATATTGTGCAATGGAGGGAGTAGAATGGATGCAAGTTTTTGTATTGGGAAGAAGAGTACATCCATATATTGATAGAGCGCAATTTAGTAGATGTTCTATCACTTTTTAGCTAGCACAGAGGCTATAGATGAGATTAGTGCACTTGTTGATACTCCTACTTGGTATGCGTGTTGCTGCTTAGACGCAGAGAAAAACGGACCGGAGGGAGTACTAGAATAGAGGCTAGACATGAGACTAGATGCGAGGAAGCAACGTCTACTTCTTTACACTCGAAGAAGAAAGAAGCATGCAAGATCGAGCCTCCGCAGATCAACAATGAATGCATCGAGAAGGGACTAGTCCAACTCAGTACAACGGAGGGAGTAGAATGGATGCAAGTTTTTGTATTGGGAAGAAGAGTAGTACATCCATATATTAATAGAGCGTTGGAGTTGGTCTTACAAGTGGGACCGCAGTTGAGGAAACCGACTATCGGCAAACCCCCACCTCGCCCACCGCGCGATGGCTGAGTTAGAGAAACGATGAGGTTGAAGATATTGCTCTAGCACGGACTCCAAGAAATATGGTGTCAGATGGAAGTCGTGCTGGTGGCATGTGCCGTACTCCTGGACGTGAATGCTTGTTCTGGCCCATGCCACCCTACTACTCCTACTACTTACTATATAGTACTAGTATCGAGGATTCGAGGTGTTGGTTACATAGTACAATATGGCTACAGTAAAAACACCCGCACGACGCGTGAAGCAGGTGAAGCTAGTACAAATAGTGTACTACTATTGTTGATTGGCCTCATCCGATAACCTGTTGCAATACACGTACAATTATGTATTCAAAAAATATTTTTTTGCCTCGTCGCACCAGTCACTCACAGAAGCAACTCGAAAGCCATTCATAAATTTAGTAAGTTTATCACAGGCATATCACTTTATTACATACAACAGGTCATCAACCCACATCGACAACGAGGATACATTATAACTACTAAAGTTTTCACCACACAACAAATAACAAGCAATGAAATGAACTTCAACTCAACCATTCCTCGGCATTGGAAACGCTTGCTTTGAACCACAAGTGATTCTCTGGGACGGGGCATCTATTGTCAATCTCGAGACCAATGCAGGACTGATCATCCAGGCTGAAGCGGCCTACTATATCAGTACCAGGGTAGGGGACCACGCTAATGTCCGAGGAATAGACACAGTTGCTTCTCATAAATGGTGCTAGTAACGTTGTGTCAACAGTAGTTGGATCGCCTTTCACCATCATCGGATAGTTTTGTCCAAGGAAGAGCGAGTTTTCTCCAAGACTATCAATTCTGTACCAGGGAGAAGGTGTTGGCGCTAGCACACTAGTATCCATCCCAAATACCATGCAACGGGTATTGGAATAGGTCTGGAGAGTGCGGCCATGGGAGACTACACCTGCTTCCTTAGCAGTAACATCATCAGTGGGCTGTATACACACACGAGAAGAGGTGATCCATCAGAATTAGTTGCCAGGCGCCAACGAGTATATGGGCGCTGCTCGTCCTCATGCTCGTGATCATCACCATCGTCATCTCCCCCTTGGTTATAAAATTTTTCAAGTATAGGTGGTGGAATGTTCACAGGACGTTGGAAACACAAGAAGAAGGTTAATTAGTAAAGGGAAACTTGCTAACCCGCATGCATGTGGATGAAACAATTATAATTACGGTGGAAGACAAACGTACCGCCATAACAATTCCATGCAAAAACAGTGCCACAAGTGTTGGCAGCAAACACTAGGCCCTCGTATTGAATTGCATCACAGTACTCATGCGTGTACAGAAACTGATTTTTGAGCAATGTCCATCGAGTCAAACCAGCAATGACGGCAACAAGCTTGTCGAAGATAGCAACAACTTCATAGTTGTTGTAATTCCAAGAGCGGGTGGGGACTCGAGAAATTGCTATCTTCCGTAGAAGACAGTCACCATGATTGTATTTGAACGTGCGTACAATACCGGTGTGCTCAACCTCTGGGCAGTCTGCTGAGATTTTTGGAAGTGGAACCCGGTCACGAGTGTACACATTCACAAGTTCCCACACGCAGTTGGACCCAATGTAAACAACCCAATCTCCATTTGCGCCTGCCCAAGCCTTGCCCTCAAGCGATGGCATCTTAACATCATACGTATCATTATCAAGCAGCATCAACTTGCACAGGGCGAGGCCTCCGTCGTGACGGCGCCAGTCATTAGGGTCACGGCGAAGAAGATAGGGGAGATCAAACCGCTCCTTGACTCTTGGGTTCCTTGTAATGATGTTATTAGTTGAGTCGAGAATGGGCTTGAACGAACCTGCCATGCTAGCCGAGGTGATGACGTTGCACCGATCAATGAGTTCCTCCACCACGTCATCTTTCAGATCGGGGCAAGAATAACGGGGTCGTTTCCGTCCTGTTCCCTCCATGGAGAAGACGATCGAACAATGGAAGAAGAAAGGGTGAAGGGCTGAAGGAAAATGGAGGAGGGAGAGGAAGAGCGTGCGATAGCAGTTCCAAATTGAGAGGGAAAGGTGAAGAGTCGGTGGACGGTTGCCAGTTTGCGACGGTTCACGAAGGGGCGCCCTGGCCTACACGTCGGTTCGGAAATAGTCCTACTACTCGGCGTCGTCTCACTGATATGTTGGAATGGGACCACATGTCAACGAAACATGGTGTGTAATTTCTCGTGCAAAATGCGATCTGGCCACGTTGGCCCGAGGTGCCGCATTAGTTTTTTTTTGAAAGTTTGCCGCATTAGTTATCGACCTTTATTTTTTTAACATGCAATCTGAATGGATAGCTCATGTGGTCATCACACGTGAGCGGATATAGTGATGGTTGATTCGCCCGAGCAACTTATTACTATTGGAATATGGGAGTACCAACGGATTCAAGGAACAGATAAATGATGGTTGCTTCGTCCGAGCAACTTACTGTGGCGAAGGTGGGGCTCTGTGATTTGACTGCTCACTAGTCATTACTACTGCGGTGCAACGACCGGGGTGAATCTTTCCCTGAAGTTGTGTTGTGCACTCAATATTGCTGCATGGAAGGTGGAGCCGGATGAAGGATGTCCAACATGTCGGCGAAACGAAGTTGAATTGTTTCTGGCATTGCTATCAATCCTTCAGGATTTGTTTATATGTACGCATAATTTTGATGAAATTGTACTGTGATGCTATGAAGGTTTCAACTCTGGTTCCCGCAGGAAAAAAAAGGTTTCAACTTAGGATTCATGTGTCTTGCCTCGAGATTATCTCGTTACAACATTCCATCAAATACAAATGAAACTACCATGGCTAATGCATCTCAATGGTTCGCAGATCAGCGCCAATATTCACATCACAACTGAAGACAAAGATGTGAGAAGGTGTACAAATAAAGAAAAAAATATAATTGATCGATGATGTTCGTAGGCATAGCTCCATTTCCTTGGCATAGTGTTCATTGCTTGGCAGCTAGTTTCACCCAGCTCTGTAGCCAAAAAGAGGTGTATGAAGGACACCACAATCCGATCATTTTGTGCAGCTCCACTAAAATCGGGCAGACCATCCCTGTTTGCAAAGATATCCAGTCAGTGTGATTACAATAATAGTGGAACTAGATGATGAAACATAACACACATAAATAGAAGCCGATCACCTCTACGATCTCTCTTTAGGACTAACTTCTTGTCGGAGAAGATTAGGCACGGAATTGGATGAGGAGGATAGCAAAACCAATCTCCCTTTACGCAGTCCCACAGAAATGTAAAAACGTTGCCCGTGTGACATTTTGGCGGAACTGCACAAAACACTCTTCAGAAAAGTGATTTGTGCAGTTCACCAAAAGGTCGCAATAGCAACGAGATGAAAATGGATAGCCCTGTTTGCAAAAGGAGGTCAAAAGGAAACAATTACTGCCCAATAACACGAGTTGAAGACACATACGCCGACAAAAAAGAAGCATGTTCCATGTAAAAAGGGAAAGATAGCACATGGTGGTTTATCAAAAATGGTTTGAGGACGAGATTGCAAGATGGAAAGTACGCCGGCTGAGATACGATTTAAGAAAACAACTAAAGAAGATCCACATGCAACAACATGGGAAGATGGGCAGTGGAGCAAGGCCGGAGGAAGCTGTACCTGAGGGTCGTCGGGATGTTACTAGGAGGGGCCGGCAGCCGGGATCTGCCCATACTGCGGTAGCAAGCAAGTGGCGAAGGCCCTACCGCGTCGGAGCTTGGTCAGAGAGAACGGTGTTGGAAATATGCCCTAGAGGCAATAATAAAAGGATTATTATTATATTTCCTTGTTCATGATAATTGTCTTTATTCATGCTATAACTGTATTATCCGGAAATCGTAATACACGTGTGAATACATAGACCATAATATGTCCCTAGTAAGCCTCTAGTTGACTAGCTCGTTGATCAACAGATAGTCATGGTTTCCTGGCTATGGACATTGGATGTCGTTGATAATGGGATCACATCATTAGGAGAATGATGTGATGGACAAGACCCAATCCTAAGCATAGCACAAGATCGTGTAGTTCGTTTGCTAGAGCTTTTCCAATGTCAAGTATCCTTTCCTTAGACCATGAGATCGTGTAACTCCCGGATACCATAGGAGTGCTTTGGGTGTACCAAACATCACAACATAACTGGGTGACTATAAAGGTGCACTACAGGTATCTCCGAAAGTGTCTGTTGGGTTGACACGGATCGAGACTGGGATTTGTCACTCTGTATGACGGAGAGGTATCTCTGGGCCCACTCGGTAATGCATAATCATAATGAGCTCAAAGTGACCAAGTGTTTGGTCACGGGATCATGCATTACGGTACGAGTAAAGTGACTAGCCGGTAACGAGACTGAACGAGGTATTGGGATACCGACGATCTGGTCTCGGGCAAGCAACGTACCGATTGACAAAGGGAATTGAATACGGGGTTGTTTGAATCCTCGACATCGTGGTTCATCCGATGAAATCATCGAGGAGCATGTGGGAGCCAACATGGGTATCCAGATCCCGCTGTTGGTTATTGACTGGAGAGTCGTCTCGGTCATGTCTGCATGTCTCCCGAACCCGTAGGGTCTACACACTTAAGGTTCGGTGACGCTTGGGTTATTAGGAAGACTTGTATGTGATTACCGAATGTTGTTCGGAGTCCCGGATGAGATCCCGGACGTCACGAGGAGTTCCAGAATGGTCCATAGGTGAAGATTTATATATGGGAAGTTGTCATGCGGACACCGGAAAGTTTCGGGGGCATATCGGTATTGTATCGGGGCCACCGGAGAGGTTCCGAGTGAAAGTGCATTATATCGACTAGAGGGGGGGTGAATAGGCGATTTTTATGAATTCTTCACTGAGGAATTTGCCGGTGAGGAAATTCCTTAGCGAAGAACTATTAGCAGCGGAATAAGTACTCAGAAGTAAGCATAACAGAATACAAGCAACCCATGAGGTTCATATGAAGAATTTGGTCCATATGAAGAATTTGATCTGGGGTTCCTGTTCTTCACAGGTGGTGTCATGAGGACATTCACCTGAAGACTTTCAACATAACTTTTGGGAACCCAGATTTTCTTCATAGGGGAACCGTTCTTGCAGTTAGTGCGAACATATCTAGCAAATACTTCACCATTCTGATTTTTGAACAGTTTATAGTTGGAGTCAAATGACTCATCAGAAGAATGAAGAGATTCACATGTAAAGCCAGATAAGTTAGATGGATCAACTGGAGGTCCCTTTGCAGCAACCCATGAGGTTTTGGGGTACTGCTCAGGCTTCCAATATGTGCCATCAGCATTAAGTTTCCTCTCAAAGGCAATACCCTCTTTCCTAGGGTTTCTGTTGACGATCTGCTTTTTAAGCACATCACAAAGAGTCTGATGCCCTTTGAGGCTCTTGTACATGCCTGTCATGTACAATTCCTTCAGCCCTGCATTGTCAGTGATACTAGCAATGTCCTCAGATGAGGAATTAGTGATAGCAGAGGCAGATGAAGAATTTGTAATAGTTGAAGCATTTGAACATTCAGGTGAAGAATTAGCAGATTCACGTTCAATGCACTTTAAGCATGGAGGAACAAATTCTTCCTGAGAAGCGCTGATTTGTTGAGCTAGTAATGAATCACGCTCCTTCTGAAGATCTTCATAACACACTCTTAGCTTTTCAAGATCTTCCTTTCTTTGATGAGATCCAGAAAAAAGTTTTTCGTGATCAGTCAAGAGGGTGTTATGTTGATCTTGAAGGGCGTCAAACTTGGAGTGAATTCTCTGAAGACATTCACCCAATGCTTTTGACTGATCCATTTCTTTACGCAAAATATCATCACTTTTGTCTAGCATATCTTGAACTTGTTCTAAAGCTGTTTGTTGTTTAGTGGCAATGCAAACAAGTTTGGTATAACAAGATTCAATATCATCATCAGATTCATCATTATCAGATTCATCATTATCAGATTCATCATCACAAGACTCGGATGAGGAGCATTCGGTTACCTCAGCACCATTTGCCATGAGACATGATGCAGAAGATGATGATTCTGGCTCGAAAGTCATTGTTTTGAGAGATTCCTTGAAGTCCTCAAACCAGGGATCATGACGAGTTTGATGAGCTTCATAGACATTAGAGATTCGGTCCCAGATAAGCTTCGAATTGCCAAGATGCATAATGCGCCCGAATTGATCTCTGGATAGGCAGGAACAGATGATATCCTTTGCTATGATGTCAAGTCGAGTGTACTTGCGAATATCATCAGCGTCCGCCATCTTGCATAGATCAGTAAGACCAATCTCAGTGACGGTCCACAGCTCGCTGTTCATAGCCATGAGGCGCTTCCTCATCATGGCCTTCCACTTGGGATAATCATGACCGTCAAAGATAGGGCATGTCACTTTCTTCATACCTGCGGTCGACATAACTAAAACTCCAGGCGGTTCAACCTTGCTCTGATACCAATTGAAAGTGCGTTATATCGACTAGAGGGGGGGTGAATAGGCGATTTTTATGAATTCTTCACTGAGGAATTTGCCGGTGAGGAAATTCCTTAGCGAAGAACTATTAGCAGTAGAATAAGTACTCAGAAGTAAGCATAACAGAATACAAGCATGGTCATCATGATGAAATGAAGACTAGCACAGAGTACAGAAAGCGTAATCACAGGATACACAAGATGAAGACAAACAGACTGAAGAAATTGAACTGAGGAAATTGAGAAAGTCTTCAGTCAAAGTCTTCAAACACAGATATGAACAACAATCAACACAGTAATGAGGAAATGGAAGGGTTGAGGAAATAGAACCAGTTAGTTGGTGAAGACAATGATTTGGTAGACCAGTTCCAACTGTTGTCTCAGTTGTACGTCTGGTTGGAGCGGCTGAGTATTTAAACTCGAGGACACGCAGTCCCGGACACCCAGTCACTGAGCCCAACTCAGGACACCCAGTCCTCACCGTATTCTCCTTGAACTAAGACCACGCAGGCCTCGTCCAATCACTCGTGGTAAGTCTTCAGGTGACTTCCAAACCTTCACAGACTTGGTCACTCGGCGATCCACAATTCCTCTTGGATGCTCTAGACCTTGACGCCTAACCGTCTGGAAGAAGCACAGTCTTCAAAGGTAACAAGTGTCGGATCCACGCAGGATCAATTTCTTCAGTGATGCTCAATCACTTTGGGTTTGTGGGGGTTTGGTTTTGGATTTTCCTCACTTGATGATTTTCGCTCAAAGTCCTCGGAGGATGGGTTTCTCTCAAATGACAAGTGTCAAGTTCTCTCGGAGCAGCCAACCAACTAGTGGTTGTAGGGGGCGGCTATTTATAGCCTAGGGAGCAGCCCGAAATGATAAGACATAAATGCCCTTCAATGATATGACCGTTAGGTGGATAAGATATTTTGGGACAGCCGGCGCGCAGCACAGCAATGGTCGGAAATTTGACTCTCAAATTCCTCAGGGCTATCATGTTCCTTACTGTGTAGGCAATTCGCACTAGCGAATTCCTAACTCCTCAGTCAGAGCAAAGTCCTCAGTGACCAGAAGAACTGCGTCTCTATCACTGAAGAAATTGACTGAACTGTATGAGATTTCTAATGGCTTTACTCGAAGGGATTGGTAGGTGTTGGATTTTGAGTTGAGCATCACATGGAAATTTTTCCTTAGTATTTCCTCGACCCCCTTTAACAGTACGGTGTTTCCTATGACTCAAGAAAGAGAAAATGAAACTACGAAAACAAAAGTCTTCACGTTTCATGTTCCTCAAATGAATATCAAGTCTTCAAGGTTACACCAATTTCTTCACTTTCAAAGTCTTCAGAAAGTCTTCAGAATATCAAAGTCTTCAGTCGAAGAACTTCATTTTTAGGGGTCGACTTTCTCTGTGAATATCAAACTCCTCATAGACTTATAGACCTGTGTACACTCACAAACGCATCAGTCCCTTAACCTATAAGTCTTCAATACACCAAAATCACTAAGGGGCACTAGATGCACTTACACCGGGGGTCCACCGGGAGGGGCCACCCCTCTCGGAGGGCCTCATGGGCCGCAAGGGGCAGGGAACCAGCACCTGGAGGGCTGGGCGCGCCCCCCTTCGGCCCATGCGCCTAGGGTTGGGGGGAAACCCTAGTGGGGGCGCCCCCCTTTGCTTGGGGGGCAAGCCCCCCTCCCTGGCCGCCGCCCCCCCTCTAGATCTCATCTAGAGGGGCCGGCCCCCCTTGCCCCTTCCCCTATAAATAGATGGGTGAGGGGAGGGCTGCTGGACACAACCAAGGCGCAGCCCCTCCCCTCCCCAACACCTCTCCTCCTTCGTTAAAGAGCTCGGCGAAGCCCTGTCGGAGTACTGCCTCTCCACCACCACCACGCCGTCGTGCTGCTGCTGGAGCCATCTTCCTCAACCTCTCCTTCCCCCTTGCTGGATCAAGAAGGAGGAGACGTCGTCCATTCCATACGTGTGTTGAACGCGGAGGTGCTGTCCGTTCGGCACTGGGTCATCGGTGATCTGAATCACGACGAGTACGACTCCATCATCACCGTTCCCTTGAACGCTTCCGCACGTGATCTACAAGTGGTATGTAGATGCAATCTCACTCCCTTGACTCGTTGCTTAGATGAACTCATAGATGGATCTTGGTGAAACCGTTGGAAAATTTTTAATTTTCTGCAACGTTCCCCAACAGTGGCATCATGAGCTAGGTCTATGCGTAGTTCTCTATTGCACGAGTAGAACACAATTTTGTTGTGGGTGTAGATCTTGTCATCTTGCTTGCCACTACTAGTATTTTCTTGCTTCAGCGGTATTGTGGGATGAAGCGGCCCGGACCAACCTTACACATACGCTTACGTGAGACCGGTTCCACCGACAGACATGCACTAGTTGCATAAGGTGGCTGGCGGGTGTCTGTCTCTCCCACTTTAGTTGGAGCGGATTCGATGAAAAGGGTCCTTATGAAGGGTAAATATAAGTTGACAAAATCACGTTGTGGTTATTCGTAGGTAAGAAAACGTTCTTGCTAGAACCCAATTACAGCCACGTAAAAGATGCAACAACAATTAGAGGGCGTCTAACTTGTTTTTGCAGCAATTGTCATGTGACGTGATATGGCCAGAAGTTGTGATGAATGATGAATGATATATTGTGATGTATGAGATCATGTTCTTGTAATAGGAATCACGACTTGCATGTCGATGAGTATGACAACCGGTAGGAGCCATAGGAGTTGTCTTTATTTTTGTATGACCTGCGTGTCATTGAAGAACACCATGTAAATTACTTGACTTTATTGCTAAACGCGTTAGCCATAGAAGTAGAAGTAGTCGTTGGCGTGACAACTTCATGAAGACACGATGATGGAGATCATGGTATCATGCCGGTGACAAGATGATCATGGAGCCCCGAAGATGGAGATCAATGGAGCTATATGATATTGGCCATATCATGTCACTACTATATAATTGCATGTGATGTTTATTATGTTTATGCATCTTGTTTACTTAGAACGACGGTAGTAAATAAGATGATCCCTTACAACAATTTCAAGAAGTGTTCTCCCCTAACTGTGCACCGTTGCTAAAGTTCGTCGTTTCGAAGCACCACGTGATGATCGGGTGTGATAGATCCTTACGTTCACATACAACGGGTGTAAGACAGTTTTACACATGCAAAACACTTAGGGTTAACTTGACGAGCTTAGCATGTACAGACATGGCCTCGGAACACAGAGACCGAAAGGTCGAACACGAGTCGTATGGAAGATACGATCAACATGAAGATGTTCACCGACGATGACTAGTCCGTCTCACGTGATGATCGGACACGGCCTAGTCGACTCGGATCATGTAACACTTAGATGACTAGAGGGATGTCTAATCTGAGTGGGAGTTCATTATAATAATTTTATTAGATGAACTTAATTATCATGAACTTAGTCTAAAACCTTTGCAAATATGTCTTGTAGATCAAATGGCCAACGCTCATGTCAACATGAACTTCAACGCGTTCCTAGAGAAAACCAAGCTGAAAGATGATGGCAGCAACTATATGGACTGGGTCCGGAACCTGAGGATCATCCTCATAGCTGCCAGGAAACAATATGTCCTAGAAGGACCGCTAGGTGACGCTCCCGTCCCAGAGAACCAAGACGTTATGAACGCTTGGCAGTCTCGCGCTGATGATTACTCCCTCGTTCAGTGCGGCATGCTTTACAGCTTAGAACCGGGGCTCCAAAAGCGTTTTGAGCAACACGGAGCATATGAGATGTTCGAGGAGCTAAAACTAGTTTTCCAAGCTCATGCCCGGGTCGAGAGATATGAAGTCTCTGACAAGTTCTATAGTTGTAAGATGGAGGAAAATAGTTCTGTCAGTGAGCACATACTCAAAATGTCTGGGTTGCACAACCGCCTGTCCCAGCTGGACATTAACCTCCCAGACGAGGCGGTCATTGACATAATCCTTCAGTCGCTCCCACAAAGCTACAAGAGCTTTGTGATGAACTACAATATGCAGGGGATGGTGAAGACCATTCCTGAAGTATTTTCAATGCTGAAGTCAGCAGAGGTTGAGATCAAGAAAGAACATCAAGTGTTGATGGTCAATAAGACCACTAAGTTCAAGAAGGGCAAGGGCAAGAAGAACTTCAAGAAGGACGGCAAGGATGTTGCCGCACCCAGTAAGCCAGTTACCGGGAAGAAGTCAAAGAATGGACCCAAGCCTGAGACTGAGTGCTTTTATTGCAAGGGGAAGGGTCACTGGAAGTGGAACTGCCCCAAATACTTAGCGGATAAGAAGGCCGGCAACACTAAAGGTATATTTGATATACATGTAATTGATGTGTACCTTACCAGTACTCGTAGTAACTCCTGGGTATTTGATACCGGTGTCGTTGCTCATATTTGTAACTCACAGCAGGAGCTGTGGAATAAGAGGAGACTGGCGAAGGACGAGGTGACGATGCGCGTCGGGAATGGTTCCAAGGTCGATGTGATCGCCGTCGGCACGCTACCTCTACATTTACCTACGGGATTAGTTATAAACCTTAATAATTGTTATTTGGTGCCAAGTTTGAGCATGAACATTGTATCTGGATCTTGTTTGATACGAGATGGCTACTCATTTAAATCCGAGAACAATGGTTGTTCTATTTATATGAGAGATATGCTTTATGGTCATGCCCCGATGGTCAATGGTTTATTCTTGATGAATCTCGAGCGTAATATTACACATATTCATAGTGTGAATACCAAAAGATGTAAAGTTGATAACGATAGTCCCACATACTTGTGGCACTGCCGCCTTGGTCACATTGGTGTCAAGCGCATGAAGAAGCTCCATGCTGATGGACTTTTAGAGTCTCTCGATTATGAATCATTTGACACATGCGAACCATGCCTCATGGGCAAAATTACCAAGACTCTGTTCTCCGGAACAATGGAGCGAGCAACCAACTTATTGGAAATCATACATACCGATGTGTGCGGTCCAATGAGCGTTGAAGCTCGCAGAGGATATCGTTATGTTCTCACTCTCACTGATGACTCGAGTAGATATGGGTATGTCTACTTAATGAAACACAAGTCTGAGACCTTTGAAAAGTTCAAGGAATTTCAGAATGAGGTAGAGAATCAACGTGACCGAAAGATAAAGTTCCTACGATCAGATCATGGAGGAGAATATTTAAGTCACGAATTTGGTACATACTTAAGGAAATGTGGAATCGTTTCGCAACTCACGCCGCCTGGAACACCTCAGCGTAACGGTGTGTCCGAACATCGTAATCGCACTCTATTGGATATGGTGCGGTCTATGATGTCTCTTACCGATTTACCGCTATCATTTTGGGGATACGCTCTAGAGACAGCTACATTCACTTTAAATAGGGCACCGTCTAAATCCGTTGAGACGACACCGTATGAATTATGGTTTGGGAAGAAACCTAAGCTGTCGTTTCTAAAAGTTTGGGGATGCGATGCTTATGTCAAGAAACTTCAACCTGAAAAGCTCAAACCCAGTCGGAAAAATGCGTCTTCATAGGATACCCTAAGGAAACCATTGGGTATACCTTCTACTTAAGATCCGAGGGCAAGATCTTTGTTGCCAAGAACGGATCCTTTCTGGAAAAAGAGTTTCTCTTGAAAGAATTAAGTGGGAGGAAAGTAGAGCTTGATGAAGTACTGCCTCTTGAAATAGGAAGTAGTGCAACTCAGGAAGATGTTCCTGTGATGCCTGCACCGACAAGAGAGGAAGTTAATGATCATGATCAAGATACTTCAGATCAAGCTCCTACTGAACTTTGAAGGTCCACAAGGACACGTTCCGCACCAGAGTGGTACGGCAACCCTGTCCTGGAAATCATGTTGTTAGACAACGGTGAACCTTCGAACTATGAAGAAGCGATGGAGGGACCAGATTCCAACAAATGGCTTGAAGCCATGAAATCCGAGATAGAATCCATGTATGAAAACAAAGTATGGACTTTGACAGACTTGCCCGATGATTGGCGAGCGATAGAAAACAAATGGATCTTTAAGAAGAAGACGGACGCGGATGGTAATGTTACCATCTATAAAGCTCGACTTGTCGCTAAGGGTTATCGACAAGTTCAAGGGGTTGACTACGATGATACATTCTCTCCCGTAGCGAAGCTAAAGTCCGTCCGAATCATGTTAGCAATTGCCGCATACTATGATTATGAGATATGGCAGATGGACGTCAAAACGGCATTCCTTAACGGACATCTTAAGGAAGAGCTGTATATGATGCAGCCGGAAGGTTTTGTCGATCCTAAGAACGCTAACAAAGTATGCAAGCTCCAGCGATCCATTTATGGGCTGGTGCAAGCATCTCAGAGTTGGAACATTCGCTTTGATGAGATGATCAAAGCGTTTGGGTTTATGCAGACTTATGGAGAAGCCTGCGTTTACAAGAAAGTGAGTGGGAGCTCTGTAGCATTTCTCATATTATATGTAGATGACATACTCTTGATGGGAAATGATATAGAACTTTTGGACAGCATTAAGGCCTACTTGAATAAGTGTTTTTCAATGAAGGACCTTGGAGAAGCTGCTTATATATTAGGCATCAAGATCTATAGAGATAGATCGAGACGCCTCATAGATCTTTCACAAAGCACATACCTTGATAAGATTTTGAAGAAGTTCAAAATGGATCAGTCCAAGAAGGGGTTCTTGCCTGTATTGCAAGGTGTGAGATTGAGCTCGGCTCAATGCCCGACCACGGCAAAAGATAAAGAAGAGATGAGTGTCATCCCCTATGCTTCAGCCATAGGATCTATTATGTATGACATGCTGTGTACCAGACCTGATGTAAACCTTGCCGTAAGTTTGGTAGGAAGGTACCAAAGTAATCCGGCAAGGAACACTGGACAGCGGTCAAGAATATCCTGAAGTACCTGAAAAGGACAAAGGACATGTTTCTCGTTTATGGAGGTGATGAAGAGCTGGTCGTAAAGGGTTACGTCGACGCTAGCTTCGACACAGATCTGGATGACTCTAAGTCACAAACCGGATACATGTATATGTTGAATGGTGGAGCAGTAAGCTGGTGCAGCTGCAAGCAGAGCGTCGTGGCGGGATCTACATGTGAAGCGGAGTACATGGCAGCCTCGGAGGCAGCGCATGAAGCAATTTGGGTGAAGGAGTTCATCACCGACCTAGGAGTCATACCCAATGCGTCGGGGCCGATCAAACTCTTCTAAGACAACACTAGAGCTATTGCCCTTGCCAAGGAGCCCAGGTTTCACAAGAAGACCAGGCACATCAAGCGTCGCTTCAACTCCATCCGTGAAAATGTTCAAGATGGAGACATAGATATTTGCAAAGTACATACGGATCTGAATGTCGCAGATCTGTTGACTAAACCTCTCTCGTGAGCAAAACATGATCAACACCAGAACTCTATGGGTGTGCGATTCATCACAATGTAACTAGATTATTGACTCTAGTGCAAGTGGGAGACTGTTGGAAATATGCCCTAGAGGCAATAATAAAAGGATTATTATTATATTTCCTTGTTCATGATAATTGTCTTTATTCATGCTATAACTGTATTATCCGGAAATCGTAATACACGTGTGAATACATAGACCATAATATGTCCCTAGTAAGCCTCTAGTTGACTAGCTCGTTGATCAACACATAGTCATGGTTTCCTGGCTATGGACATTGGATGTCGTTGATAATGGGATCACATCATTAGAAGAATGATGTGATGGACAAGACCCAATCCTAAGCATAGCACAAGATCGTGTAGTTCGTTTGCTAGAGCTTTTCCAATGTCAAGTATCCTTTCCTTAGACCATGAGATCGTGTAACTCCCGGATACCGTAGGAGTGCTTTGGGTGTACCAAACGTCACAACGTAACTGGGTGACTATAAAGGTGCACTACAGGTATCTCTGAAAGTGTCCGTTGGGTTGACACGGATCGAGACTGGGATTTGTCACTCCGTATGACGGAGAGGTATCTCTGGGCCCACTCGGTAATGCATCATCATAATGAGCTCAAAGTGACCAAGTGTTTGGTCACGGGATCATGCACTACGGTGCGAGTAAAGTGACTTGCCAGTAACGAGACTGAACGAGGTATTGGAATACCGACGATCGGTCTCGGGCAAGTAACGTACCGATTGACAAAGGGAATTGAATACGGGGTTGTTTGAATCCTCGACATCGTGGTTCATCCGATGAAATCATCGAGGAGCATGTGGGAGCCAACATGGGTATCCAGATCCCGCTGTTGGTTATTGACCGGAGAGTCGTCTCGGTCATGTCTGCATGTCTCCCGAACCCGTAGGGTCTACACACTTAAGGTTCGGTGACGCTAGGGTTATTAGGAAGACTTGTATGTGATTACCGAATGTTGTTCGGAGTCCCGGATGAGATCCCGGACGTCACGAGGAGTTCCGGAATGGACCGGAGGTGAAGATTTATATATGGGAAGTTGTCATGCGGACACCGGAAAGTTTCGGGGGCATATCGGTATTGTACCGGGGCCACCGGAGAGGTTCCGGGGCTCCACCGGGAGGGGCCACCCTCTCGGAGGGCCTCATGGGCCGCAAGGGGCAGGGAACCATCCCCTGGAGGGCTGGGTGCCCCCCTTGGGCCCATGCGCCTAGGGTTGGGGGGGAAACCCTAGTGGGGGCGCCCCCCTTTGCTTGGGGGGCAAGCCCCCCTCCCTGGCCGCCGCCCCCCCTCTAGATCTCATCTAGAGGGGCCGGCCCCCTTGCCCCTTCCCCTATAAATAGAGGGGTGAGGGGAGGGCTGCTGGACACAACCAAGGCGCAGCTCCTCCCCTCCCCAACACCTCTCCTCCTCCGTTAAAGAGCTCGGCGAAGCCCTGTCGGAGTACTGCCTCTCCACCACCACCACGCCGTCGTGCTGCTGCTGGAGCCATCTTCCTCAACCTCTCCTTCCCCCTTGATGGATCAAGAAGGAGGAGACGTCCTCCGTTCCGTACGTGTGTTGAACGCCGAGGTGTTGTCCGTTTGGCACTTGGTCATCGGTGATCTGAATCACGGCGAGTACGACTCCATCATCACCGTTCCCTTGAACGCTTCCGCACGCGATCTACAAGTGGTATGTAGATGCAATCTCACTCCCTTGACTCGTTGCTTAGATGAACTCATAGATGTATCTTGGTGAAACCGTTGGAAACATTTTAATTTTCTGCAACGTTCCCTAACAAACGGCGGGTACCGCAGATCGGGACGAGCTGCCTCAACGCCGTTGAACGGAGAGACGATGCACATCCTCCCTTTCCGCCGGCGGACGGGATGCGGCCGGATCACTGACCAACGCTGAGAGAGAGAGGCCACGGCGGCCTTGTGTGAGATTGTGTGACGACACTCACGAGAGACAAACCCATTTTTCCATTTCCCCACGGCAATCGTTTTATATTCTAGGCGTGGTACCCGACCCTCCTTCGAGTAAACAACCGCTACACGCGTCAAATTATCACGTGGGCTGCCTTTTCGTATAGAAACGAACTCCACCGTGTACCCGCGCGGGTGTGGCCAGGAACGAGACGTGAGTACGTGCGTCCTACGTGCACTTCTTCTTTAGGTGCAGGTACGTACGTGGGTGGGTGTGAGAGAGATGGTTTGTGCAAAACAGAGGCAATGTGTTGATGACATCTCAATCAAAAAAACGTAACATATGCAATGTGTGTGAAACAGAGTCATGGACGTGAGATATCGATAGAATTGAAAACAGGGATGAAGTGTGTGGCTGCACAATCTATAAAGAGTGCCATCGAATTTGTGTTTGCCCACGTCAAAGATACATGGCAGCTGGCCTACTGGAATTTGAGAGGGCAGAGGTGCAGTTCTTCTCCGTGGCATGGATACCTACCTACAATGTTCGACTATCGGTGTGTGTGGGGGGGGGGGGGTAGAGACCGGTCGACTAGTATATGTGTGGGGAAGGAGAGAGACCTAGCTATGTATTGATGGAGATCGATCGACATCCATGGATATGTGTAGCAGAGGAATAAGGTTGGGAAAAAGACAAAGGTAGAGCGTCGGAGGGTTGGTGGTGGAGTGGCATCTCACAAATGGTGGGAGAGGCCTGCTAGACAAGCGGAGGGTATGAGTGCAATATCAATAAGAGAGGGCGGGGGATGTATGTCTGTCTATGCACGTGCGTGTGAGAGACGGGTCGGGAGGTATTCAAGGATGATGAGGGGAGAAGATATGGTTGTGGTAAGCATGCGTAACTACATAGGAAGATCAACCGTCGTGTGTCCGAGAAAAGGAGAGACATAACTAGCGAGGTAAGTGTATCGGTGCTTGGTGAAAACGAAATATAGTCGACCTGGCTATATGTAGGGAGATCAGTTCATATACACTCCTGCATGTGTTAGAAGCAAATAAGGTCCGGAGAGGCAGATATGGGGAGAGGGTGTGTCTAGGAGGTGGTGCGAGAGGCCTACCATGTCGAGGGGGAGGAGTGTGTGAGCATGTGATTAATGAAAAGAGGGGCGGGACTGTGCACCTACGTGGAATCATATTGGACATATGGGGGCATGGACGGTGAGAAGAGAAGAGGGGAAGTATATATGTGTTTGTTGTAGGCACACTTGGCTAGAGAGGTATATCTACCGGTGTGTGCCAGAAAGAAGGAGCCGGGGGCCTACACACACCACTGGTGGATGACCTAAAGAGAAATAATGAGCGTGCCCGATGGAGGGGACGCTAAGGGTGTGTGAGGGGGGCGGGCGTGTGCATGCATGATAGAAAGTTAGCGCTAGCTAGCTACAAATAGAAGAGGATCGTGAAGGTGTAAAAGATGAACAAAGATCATAGTTCATTATAAAAAGGTGGATACGGATACTTGAAGAAGATATCATAATGTAGAACATTGATTATAATTTGGGCTAATGTGTGGCTTTTGCAACTCAGGTCTAAATACTTGTCATAATGTAGGGGGCGAGGCACTATACTTTGTGTGATAAACACGGTGTACATATGCAACATGGTTTAGATTATGAATATATAGTTAGTACATCAAATGTACTATTATTTGGAATCAAGATCAAGTGTATTCAAAAAATAGAATTCGAGTTCATGTGGTGCACATAGTTCATATCTATATCTATAGTAATCATGTGGTGTGTTATTAAGGTAATACACGAATGATGGTTGAAGTTGGCAACAATCATGATTGTAGATTCTTATTGAAATAGAGAAATGAATTCAAATTTAGTTCGAATTGCAGCGGTAGTATAGACATTTGGAATGCACTAAAATGTTGGTATGAGTAGGTTATATGCATTATACAGCAAAGAGAAAAAAATTAATCGGACATAACATGGATTCATACTCCCTCCTTCCATCTATATAGGGCGTAATGAGATTTTTAAGACCGCCTTTGACTATTGACAAGATTAATAGTACATGACATGCACAATGTGAAAATTATATCATTGAAAGAACCTTTCACGGACGAAGTTAACGGTGTGCTTTATGTAAGTTGCACGTCATATATCATTGCTCTAATATTTGGTCAAAGTTAGCATTGAAAAATGCATTAGGTCCTATATAGATGGAAGGAGGGAGTAGCTTTGAATAGCATTTGTATAGTAAAACGGGTCAAGACTCTCTCTTTGTGTGGTGTGAATAGTTTTATTTTTTTCGTTTTCTTTTTGGTTGAGGGAAGTGTGAATTGATTTGGTACGTACAAGTACAATATTACTACACGTTAGGCTTGTCCCTAAAATTCAACCCGCGTCTTGTTATATCCCGAAAATTCAGATATCGTGCTCCCAAAACTGGCGCCTTCACAACCCGTGCCTTGCTATCCCGAAATTACAATGCACGCGAAAACTCCCTCCAGTTGCCAAATCCCGACACGCGAAATCCCCCTTCTAACCCTGAGCCGAAAGGGCCGCTAGTTCAAATCGGTGGGGGGTACTTTTGTAACACACCCTACATTTTGGACAAGCGCGTCCCTAAGTCATACTTCACCCCCTCCCATCGCCCCCTTTTCGCCATTCAAAATCCCAGGCCGCCATAACCTCTCCGCTCCAGCCGCGAAACCCCACCCTCCTTCATCCGCCACGTCACCGCTGCCCAGCCGGAGCCTCTTCCCCGACGACGTCGTCCATCGCAACAGCTCGACGTCCCTCGTCCACCTCCCCGGATGAGGATCCGTTGTCCATCTCGTCGTCCCGCCGGTTCAGCCGCCCTGTCCTCCAGATCCAAGGAGCTGCTCCAACGATCGCCTCGTCTATCGCGGTTGCTCCATCCCGACATCACCGCCTTAACCTGCTCCATCGGAACCGCAGCATCCTCACCGACTCCTCGGACAAAGCCGAGGCCTACTCGGCGCCACCAAAGAGGTTGTACACTCATCGCATCGCACCTTCTCCTTAACTCGACCTCCCGGCGCCGACGGTGCTCCATCCCGCACCCCCATGGAGCGGCTACCTTGAAGCCGGCGCCACGGGCGACATCTCCATGGCGGCTCTCCCCCAGTGCGAGGCCCCTTCGGCGGCAGCATCCATACCAGCCGGATCTGCTGCTGCTACTGCTCCGGCCCTCGCTCGCTCGCTCACGCTGTTGCTGCTGCTCTGGCTCTCGCTCGCTCGCTCGCGCTGCTGCTGCTGCTGCTCCGGCTCTCGCTCGATCGCTCGCTCGCCCAGCTGTTGCTGCTGCTCTCCCCCTCGCTCGTGCTACTGCTCTGCTCTGATTAAGCCACACTTCAGTCGACTGAATCGACTTTTGGGTCAGTCGATTTTCAGGGGTTGGGGAGGCTCGCCGGAGTTAAGGAAGAACCACCCGCAGCGGGGACAGGGGCTCGCCGGAGAGGTACCCCACTATCTATCTTAGGGTTCAGGGTGGGGGGCGGGGGGCCTAGAGGGCTGGCTGGGGCGGCGTTGGCGAGTTGTTTCGGGGCGGCGAGGCGGCGCTGGGGCCGGCGGTTCGGCGATGGTGGCAGGCGGCTCAAGGGGGTGCAGGTTGAATATGAACTGCAGGCCCTCCCTAAACTACATGTCAAGTGCCTCTCTGCTACCATTGCGTTCAGTTTCGACAGTAGCATTCAGATTCCACAGTAAATTTCAGTTTAGACAGTTAAGGTCAGAGTCAACAGTTTTTACCTCATTTGTTGTAGTCAGGTGGTTTTTGGTGATGTTAATTTTACATCCATTTTACATCATCTATTGGAGATGCTATTAGAATCCCACTTGATATTGACGATGTTTGTCTTGTGCTGCTTCAGCCTTGACGTCTTACGGCTCACCGGAGCTGCTCCAATGACAGAACGATCCATCACAACAGAGCAGTGCCCTAGATGCCGTCTACAGATTCCTCAGATCTTCCTCCACACCTCCGACTGCCACCTCTGCCTCAACTGCTTCAGCGACCAACCCAATGATGCTGAGGTCGACACGGCTACGGCAAATAGGTTGTACACTTGTTGGATCACTTATTACTATACATTCACGTCGATCCATTAGGGCTATTTTGGTTCAACGGAAAAACATAGCAATAGGGAATTTTCCAATGGCACTCTACTATTCAATTATCCATGCATTTTGTTGAAAGGAATGAAGCAAAACATCCACCTGGACCTACTTTTCAAAATCCTATGCATGGAAACAAGACCAAGTGCATTAGTGCCAGAATAACATTCTAACTATACACGCTTTCATCTGGTTTCTCTTTATTTTGGCCATGTTTCTTTGCATTCCCCTTCTCTTCCAATTCCTGTAAACCAAATGCCCAAGTTGACAGAAATCCTGTGTTTACAAATGCTCTGTTTACCTGGTAGTCAGAGCCGGGATTCGAAGTCGGATCGGTTTTCCTCGGAAAGAATTGTGTTGTAAGATCGAGTCGTGGAATCGAGGATTCTACTTGATTTACTCAAATAAGATATTTCGTATGCACAAGATATTTATATGGGTTCTAGAGAGTTTTGACACGAAATATGGAGCAAAGAACGTACACATCAATGCTAGTTGTATTCCACTTCTTTTTATGGCTAACCTACCATCTAGCTCGCATGTATGGAACATATATCAGAGGGAAATATGTAGAACATGTAAACCTTCAATGCATGAAATATACTTATGTTCTTTTTAGAGTGCGAGAATATTCGATCACTTGTCTATCTGACCTACAGTGCTAAACCTTGAAGGGTCTTGATCTCCTTCTACGATCAATTTTGAAGCATCCTCCTTTTCACGCCAATTCCATATGTCGACCAGCCTGATCCTCAATTTCGATCTTGGGTTTCTGAGATCTAGATCAAAGGTGTCTACGGCTGAGCGTTTGGACTTGGGAGGGGAATAAAGGTCCATGAGGTATATGAAAAGGGGTTTGGATGATGGCATACTATTTTGCTATAACTAAACAAACGGCTTAGATAAGTTAGTAGAATCGGATATAGTCCATAGCATAGTCAGGATTGTACAATTTTGCACAGGATTCTATGATTTGGATCGCGACCCAACATGGATTCTACCTGATCCGGATTCATAGTGGGATTTGGATCAACAAGCTTCTATAGGGTCGTGAAGTCGTAGGATTCTAGCAGTCGAATCGGGATTCTGACTACCTTGGTTTACCATGTGCTTTTTCCTATCCTATTCCGATGTTTTTCCTATCCCTGCGTTTTAAGAATCATGCAAGCCAAATGAGCCCTTACAGAATTACTTCAGTTACAGGTACATGTCGAAGGGAACTTTGCCGCGACGTCGTCCACCTCACCTGAGCTGCTCCATCGACAGAAGCATCCACCAAACCAGACATCACGACTCCTGACCGTCTTTCGCCACCTCAGATCTCCTTCCCTGCCGCCGGCACCCACCCCAACGGCATCACCATCATCGACTCAGCAGATGAACCTGAGGAGTACACGGGTCCACAAGAGAGGTCGCACTCTTTTGTTTCTGCTTATGTTATGCATTGCTTAAACTTACGTGCTACTTTATCGTCATGTTCAGCTCTTGGACTCCCAACTCAGGTCCAAATTAATGTTCAAACTTGAGTTCTAAATTAGTTGTGGGGCACATATCGAGGCAGCAATGAATAGTATGTCTATCTAATATCTGGTTCACCTAGGGTATGCCTATGTTGTTCATCTTGGGTGGGAAACAAATAGTAAAGCAATCATCATCTGTCTTTTTATTAATTTAAAGTAATCATCAGCCTGCTATCATTATTTTTTGATCCATCCACTGGTTGTTACCATCACTCTAAATTTCTGCATGCTCTCCTTACATAATCACACCATATTTTTTCGTATGCATGTCAGATATTGTACACAATCATGTTGAACATGTAGAGAAAAAGAGAAGAGTTTTGCGCAGCAATACAATGTCATTCACTCATTGCTCCATGGTGGGTTCAATGGCAAACCGTCCCCACCCCTCTCCAGATTGTAATCCAGAGGAAGATATCTGTTCTGAGGCGGATTCAGATGCCGCTGACCACTCCTATTTACCCCCCAAGGTGTTTGCTCTACCTTAGCATGATGATGTTAGTCATATCATGCAAATGTTGCCTTGAAGTGCCTACTTTTGACATCATATATGTCATCTGCTTAGTTTAGACATGTTCTGTAATGCCACATGTTTAGTTTCTATATCATATATGGGAATTATGCAGTCTCATGTCTTTTAGCCAGCCATAATATATGTGAAATGTGCAATGCCATCCTATTTAACCAGGCATCATATATTTGAATGATATCTTGCCCATCCTTTTCTTCATTACATTTCCATTTGTCAACAATGTTTGTACATTAAACTACTCTTCCTGTGAATCAGCCATTTGGGTGGGAGATGGAAAAATCTGGAGTGAAAACAAGGCCTTCAGAGCAGACGGTGCTACCTGTCAAAGCAGATCTCTTGTTGGGTCCCGATAGCTCCTCAGAGATGGATTCAGAGATAGATGACCAGTCCTATTCCCCTACTGAGGTGTATGCTCTAACTTGGCACGGTTGTACTGCTCATATCATGCATACGGTGTCTTGCATTGCATAGTTTAGACATCATATACACAATATTCAACACCATGTTCTTAGTTCAGACATCATATCGAATGCCCTCTGTTTAGCATATAAATCACATATCTGAATTAAATGATGTGATCCTGATTACTTAGATAACATGTAGGTGAATTATGTCATGTGATCCTATTTAGTTATTCATCATATCTTTGAATTATGTTATGCTATGCTATCCAGTTTAGATAGACATCATATATGTGAAATTATGTCATGCTATCCGTTTTAGTTAAACAATATACATGTCAACTATTTCATGCCCTCTTTTTTCCACACTATCTATTGCATCTGTCTCTCATACAATGTGTGTACATTCAACTATGTTTCCTGTTTATCAGCCATTTGAATTGGAGCGGGTGATGCCAGTATCTAGCGGAATAAAAACACGGTCTTCAAATAAAACAGTGCTACCTCTTGGTGGAGATAGCACCCTAGTTGTACATGCACAAGAACCAGCCCTGCCACACATAACCCAAACTCTCGCAGATTGTACCCCTACTGCGATGGACAGAGAACCAGCTTCACCCAATCTAACCCCAACCCCAGCCAATAGTAACCCAGTTCCTGTTGACACAACACCATCTCCACCACAGAGCTCCCAAACAAGAGCAGTCAGTAAGGCAGCTCCAGTGCCCAAAGGGCCAGTACTATCACGGCGAACCCCAACTACACCAGTTAGTACGCCTATTCCTATGGAGGAAGCACAACCAGCCAGTCGTAGTTTAGCATCTATCGCATTTGATGTTGTTAAACCGTATGTGCGTATCTTCCCATCTTGGAAATATTATACTGAAGATGAAGGAAAATGCCAGTTGCAGGTGTTTGTCCAGGAGTTATGTGTAAGTAATGTTATTCATGGCAATTACTTTGCTTCGTCCCATACATCCTACCTCCATGATGGTTATAATACAGCAAATTTTCCCATTTTTCTCTATAGAGAAGGACCAACTTGGAAACTCAGGATGAGGTAACCTGTGCTAATACCTCTGCTATCTTCAAGAATGCTTGGTGGCAGTATCAGAATGACTAGAAGAAAACGTACTTCACCAGAAAAGAAACTCATCAAATTCCCTTACATTCTCCTGAGACACATTTACTGGATGATGACTGGGAACGCCTTGTTCTGTACTGGTCCCGAACCAAGAATGTGGTAAGGTCTATGAGCTCATTTTCTATTTTTAAGTATTATATTCTTGCGTCTTACTGTACTCTGTTCATGTAGAACAAGTGCCTAAACCTGAAGAACAACTGTTCTAATTTAAGATTCCATTGCTATTTGCTTTGCTCTTGTATCACTGTATTTACTGATACAAACTTATTTTTAAATTGAAGGATCCAATCGAAACTCCAATGGAATAGCAGGTATGTTCACGCATGTTTCTTTAACAGGTTTGCTCTTATCAATAGCTCTTTTGATTTCAATTTCAATTGTGTATACAGTTGACTTTCATATCATGCACATTACTAGCATCACAACAGAGCCAATAGTGTTGTTGTACATGTAGACCCGTGGTACCCATCTGAAATCTTGTTGTGCCGTGTAGTTTCCCACGCTTTGTATTCTTTCACTGCTACTTTGTCTTGAACTGATATGATTTGAACCGTGTCTCTATTTTGATTTGGCAAGACAATGCAGTGACCATAGGACATAGATATATGTTTGTTTGATGCTTTTATTATGTACTAGTACTTGGCAATAGAAGACTTGGTAGTTTAATCATGTCCACCTTACTAATGAACTGGTTCACCGAAATGAGTTTCATATACTAGTACATGCTAAACTTGTTATGTGTCTGCTTGTTTCTTCTTTTAGAATGCTGACAGAATATTGGGGAAGAGTGCCTTATTAAGCAATGGTAAAGGAAGTAATGCAGATAAGGTTTAGGATAGTAACACATCCTTGTTGGTCTCCAACAAAGCTGATAAAACAGACAAGGAAGACTATCTTGAAGACAGCAAGACAACCCCAAAGTCCTGTCTTGGTTTAGTGTTCGAGTTACTGGCCACTACCGCTTGCACAGGCTATTCAAACTCACTGTCTGAATCAATTCAGTTTCTTGAGTCTCAACTACAAGCTGAAAGACATCGATCAGCTGTGCTGCGACAAGAAGCGGAAGGACTACGTAAGTCCCTGGAGCATTCAGATGCATACTTTCTGGTGCAACAGCAAGCGTTGGAGGATTTTAGCGCCAAACGGGACAAAGCTAATCAGCTTGCTAAGCTTATTGCCAGCATGGTGGATACCCAGGATAACGTTTCTTGAGCTCTTCTGAAGTTGTTTCAGTTATGCTCTTGTTTTGCTGCCGCGTTTATTTGCACTGGTGGCCAATTTTAACAGCCAGTGTATGTAATATGCTGCTTTGTTCCCTATATTTGCACTGGTGGCGAACTTTGATGCCCAGTGGATGTAATATGTGTAATAGCGGTAATAGGCTAGCCTTAATTGCTTGCTTATCTATTTCCTTATTGCCTTGTTTAGTTGTTTGCTTGTAGTCACTGCAGTTCTTTTTCTGTGTTTTTCTAGTGGCCACAATAGCTTATTTTTGGTAACTAGGCCAAAATAATCATGGCAACACACGGACTGTTGTAACCATGGGCCTCCTGCAGGCCGTATGATCCATGGGCTTCGTTCGGCCGTAGGACCATTGGCCTTCTATATGGGCCGTAGGATACACCGGCCTTCTATACGGGCCTTAGGGATTAATGGGCCTTCTACTGGCCGTAGGGTCCATGGGCCTTCTACGGGCCGTATGATCCATGGGCCTCATACAGGCCGTACTATCTATGGGCCTCATACGGGCCGTAGGATCCATGGGCCTTCTACGGGGCGTATCATCATTTCGCCAATCATGGGCCATACTTTTCGTTGACCATAACGGGCCGTTAATAGGCCGTATTTGATAACTCTATGAAAACAGCCCAACGGGTTTTTTTAACATGAAAAAGGCCCAACGTATTAACGGCCCGCAAACGGGCCGACTGTAACGACAGGCTGAATTTGGCCCACAAGCAGAAAATGACAGTAACGGGCCGTATGTAACCGAATGCTGCAAATGAGCCCAAGAATCAATGGGCCCTGAGAAGGTCGAAAGATAACTTGGGCTGGAAATGGCCCAATGGAATAACGGGACGTTAATGGGTATAAAGTGATACACTGTTCATTATGGGCTAGTTTCACCACGGGCCGTTAATGGGCCAAGAGTTACAAAGGTCCTCATATTGGTCGAAAGAAGTCATGGGCCACACATGGGCCGGAAGTTAAAACGGGCTGAATCATATTGGATGGCCCAGATGATGCTACTGGGCCTAATTCGGATAGGGCGTAACGGGCCCTGGGTTAGCGGGCTGTAAATGGGCTATATGCGAACAGGCCGTTAACAGGCTTTCCGTGGGCCGGCCCGCCACCTTTTGACCAAGTCAAACGGGCCGGCCTTTTCACAGGAATGGGCCTCTGTTGGGCCGTGCCATGTGTCGCCGTATCATAGGTGCCTCCGATCTAATGAGCGGATGACATCTGTCCCAACGGTGAGCCGACATGTGTTTCCTCCAGCCAATGATGATTTTACACGTGGAAAATCCCCATTTGTCGGGACAGTTAACGGGTTATCGGATCCAAAACCCGACCCGATAGCTTAATGGTGTTCCGTTACGGTGGATGCCACGTGTCGGTCACCCTTGATGAAAGCACTTCTGTGACGCACGATTTATCATCATGGAAGTGGACACTTCCGTGATGATAATTTTGGCAATGTCATGGAA
Source organism: Triticum aestivum (assembly GCF_018294505.1). Taxonomy (NCBI): domain Eukaryota; kingdom Viridiplantae; phylum Streptophyta; class Magnoliopsida; order Poales; family Poaceae; genus Triticum; species Triticum aestivum. The sequence goes on from NC_057798.1 coordinate 202,886,579, forward strand.
CACTTCTACGATAGCACATGTATGACTATCTTGATTCTGTCATAAATTTGTCATGGATGTACATGCATGACAAAAAATGCGACCTACTATGACAAACACGTATCATCACGGAAGTGTATTTTTTTGTAGTGTGATCTCCTTCTGAATCCCCCTCAGAACAGTTATCTTCCTCTTGATTACGATCCGAAATGGGTGGAGGGGGGGCTGCCTTTGCGCCCACCATGGAACGATGTCTGCATGAAATTTTATTGCCACGCAAGGCTCGTCTCTTTTGCTCTACATGATCAGTTCCATTGTGTACAATAACTGGCATGCATAGGAATAAAACATAGTGAGATTATGTAAGGAGTGCATGCACAAATCCGGAGTGATGGTAGCAAACTGTGGATAGACCCAAAACCAATGATAGCAGGCAGATAATAGCTTTAGTTAAAAAATACAGATAATGGCTCCTTTAATGTTTGTTTGCACCCAACATGAAACCCATAGTAGACACCGGAGATTAACCAGATAGTAGACTGATAGTACTGATTGCTGCCCCAACATGTACCCCACAACCATTTAAAAACACAAGTTTCAGCATTAGTTTGGACCTGACTCGGAGTCTAATAGGTGAACACGCCGATAATGTAGCATGTCATCATATTAAGCGATGCATAAAGTAAGCAGACACGGAAGAGTGCGACCTCTCTTGCGGACCCGTGTAGTCCTCAAGGTCATCTGCTCAGTTGATGATGGTAATGCAGTTGTCGTGGCTGCCGGTGGCGGGGAAGAAGATCTGAGGCGGCGAAAGACTGTCTGGAGAGCGGATCCCTGCTGTGGTGAACCCTTCCATTGTTGGAGCAACTGAGCTGGGGTGGAACACAGCGCCGCAGGAGCAGGACAAACCACACAAGGTTTTCTTTGACACATATCTGTAACAGAAGTAATTGAGTAAGGGCTTGTTTGAATTTGAGGATTCTAACAATGCAGGGATAGGAAATAGACAGGAATAGGATAGGAATGCACGTGCAAAATAGAGAATTTAAAAACATAGGATTTCTGCCAATCTGGGTGTTTGATTCACAACAATTGGAAGATCACAGGATGCAAAAAAGCATGGTGAGATTAAGTAAAGCCACAAGAAAATGTACGGTTATAATGCTATTATGCTACTATCTCTTAGTCTTGTGCTTGATGAATAGGAATATGAAAAGGAGGAGAAGTGGAAATTAGAATTCCTACGGTTTTTCTTTCAAGGAGACACTAAAGGAACAAATCCTACAGTTTTCCTTTGCTCCATTCCTTTGCACCAAATTCATGAAAAGTAGTACCATAGGAAACTTTCCAATTCCTATGTTTTTCATTCACTTTTCCTTTCAAGCACTAGCGATTCTAGTAGGCAGGCTTGAGCAAGGAAAATCCTACACTAAAAAAATGTTTTTGTGCTACTTCTATTACTTTGGACCCAGGCCACTGCCATACTAGCTCAACTCCCAGGCCCATCGACAAATGCACAGCTCAAACGTGCAGAGATAAATAATGATGGCGTTCAAGAGAGTTCATCACGGATAGCTAAGTTGCCTGGTACCTCACTGCTTGTCGTATAGTAGGATAAAATAATCGTATTTCCCGTTACTACGAGTGCTCAGTGGACAATATATATAACATGTAGAGTAAAAAAGAGATGCAACAAGTGTACAACCTCTTTGGCGAAGCCATGTCGATCTCAGCGTGATTGGGTTGGCCAGTGAGGATGCTCCGGCAGACTTGGCTGTCGGAGGAGGGGAAGAAGATCTTGGCGTCTGGAGATGGAGCCCGAGGTACTGCTCCGCTGTGATGGAGGGTTATCGTCGTTGGAGCAGCTCCTGTGAGTTGTACGACGCCGAGGCTGAAGCAGGACAAGAGAGACAACGAACAACATTAACCTGAGTGGAATTCTAATAGCATCTCCAATACATGACATAAAATACATAACCACAAAGTGCTAGATGTAAAATAAATCGGCTGCTCATCTCTGAACTTAACTGTCGAAACTGAACTTAACTGTCAAAACTGAAGTTAACTGTCGAAACTAAACTTAACTGTCGACACTGAATTTTGCTGTCGAAACTGAACGCACTAGCAAGGTGAGGCTACACGTCGGTCGACTGACTTTTTCATCTCTGGTCAGTCGATTTTGCAGCCGTTGGATACGAAATCAAGGGCCTGCGGTTCATCTTCAACCTCCACCCCCCCTGAGCTGCCAGCCACCACCGGCAAAACAGCAGCCCCCCGCCGCCCGTGGCCGGCGGTGCGCCGCCCCGCCCGCCCCGGAAACACTCCCCACTGACGGTCCGCCGCCGCCCCAGCCATCCCTCTAGCCCCCCCCCCCCCCCCGTGCCGAGCTTTTTCTCCGGCGATCCCCACGCCACCGCCATGCCACCGCTGGTGACCACTGCCCCCATCCTGAACCCTAAGATAGATAGTGGGGTACCTCTCCGACGAGCCCCCTCCCTGCTGTGGATGGTTCTTCCTTCACCCCGGCAAGCAACCCCCCCACCCCCTGAAAATCGACTGACCCAAAAGTCGATTTAGTCGACTGAAGTGTAGCTAAATCGGAGCAGCATCGCAAGCAAGAGCAAGAGCGAGAGCAGCAGCACGAGCAAGAGCAATAGCAAGAGCAGACCAGGCAGGGGACCGAGAGCTAGAGCAGAGCAGCAGCGCGAGCGAGAGCTAAAGCAGCAGTAGCTCCTACTGATGTGGACATTGCCACCGAGGGAGCGACACTGTGGAGGAAGTGGCCGGCGACGCCACCGTGGATGGAGCCGCGCCATGTCGGCTCGGGACCGAGCGCCGGCAGCACCATGAGATCGAATCAAGAAGAAAATGCGGCGATTAGTGTACAACCTCTTTGGTGGCGCCGATTAGGCCGCAGCTTCATCCAAGGAAATGGTGATGATGATGCTCTTCCGGTGGTGCAGGTGAAGACGGCGATGTGGGAATGGAGGTGGTGCGAAAGACGAGGGCAACGTCGGGGCAGCTCCTTGGAGGTGGAGGACGGGGTGGTTGAACCGGCGGGACGATGAGATCAACGACGGATCCTCATCCGGTACGGTGGATGAGGGACGTCGAGGTGTTGCTGTGGACGACATCGTCGGGGAAGAGACTCCGGCTGGGTGGCGGACGATGCAGGGTGTGGGGTTTCGTCGCGGGTTTTCGCGACCTCGGTGTAAGAATGGGTGGGCGGATGGGATGGCAGCGGGGAACCATGGCTTAGAGACGCGCTTGTCCGAAATGTGGGGTAAGTTACGAAAGTACCCCCACCGATTTGAGGTGGTTCTTTCGGTTCAGGGGTACCACGGGCATTTCGCATGTGGGGTTTCAAAGCAGATGGGAGTTTTCGCATGTGTTGTAATTTTGGAATAGCAAGGCGCGGGTTGAGATGGAGGGAGTTGTCGGAGCACAACGAGACAAAGATATATCTTAAATATTTCGGGCTAACAAGGCGTGGGTTGAAGAGGCGGGAGTTTCGTGGCACGATAGACAGCGACGCTAGCTTGAATTTTTGGCATAACAAGGCGCGGCTTGAAATTTCGAAAGAACAAGCTTAACGTGTACCCAAAAAAAGACAATTTGCACCTAAACACGCACAACACACACACAAACACCATTTAGACTAGAGTAAGGTACACATGCATTGCACGCATGAGATTTGGCAACCAAATCATGAATAAATACCACATTATAGCATGCAAGCTTTGAGTCATATATGCATGATGTAGATGTTCATTTAATTCTTATAGTTCATTTCATTCAAAATCATCTAATTTTTATAAGAAAGCTAATCTATTTTAAGATTCATGGAATTGTGCGTTGTAAGACATAAAGTAAAAAACAAATAATGGCAAATCATGTAGAAAAACATTTGGGCAATTCTGATACGGAAGTTCTAGAACAAATAAGAAGTGCTTGTGTTTTGATGTTTGTGCATTATGCTTAAGTTCAACCATGGAGTCTTCTAGATTATACATGTGGCGAAATCTGGTGGAATCTAGATGATATCCAACGACCAGTAGTGCTCAAATTTGCCATCTTTGGACCATCGGATTCGCCTCATCCAACGACCATCTTTCAAAGTTAAAGTTACCCGCACACAATATAAAAATATATAAAATATTATATGTATATAGGGGTATAGATATAGATATGTGATGCGAAATCCGCCCATCATCTCCAATTAGAATAGTGTGTCCATGCACGGATGCGACTTGGCCAAATGATGTCTGCCGTCGGTATCTCAAATTCAAATCAGTCTGACCTTGTTCAATGTGTATACATTACAACATGCTCGTTTCCAAACCACACCGCGCAGATCTCCGTTATATTCATGCATGCATGAGTTTCAAACATCAGGATCTCTTATTCAAATATTTGAATTCAACTTTACATTGATTATGACCTCACCTATTCTTTTACACCCACACAGTAGTCTTCTCTTTATAATTGTACCACTAACTTTCTCTCGTGCATGCATGCACACACACTACCAGTCGGTATTATCCATCACACGCATGCAATCTTTTTCTTCGGGTCGGTCTCCCATGAAGGCACACACCCACACACATCTCCCTCTCCATCATATCGGGCATTCTTTATCTCTCACGCGTTCATGCGCAACGATCGATGTTCCTCTATATATGTGTGTATATAGCTAGGTCTTTCATAGTTTTCCACACAAATCGATCAATCGATATATCCAGTGAGGTCTCACCCTCTTTCCCACGTCCACATCGATCAATCTATACCTCTCTATATAGGATTAACATATATAGCTAATACACCCACATTAATTATATATCCAACGTCCCCCTCTCATCATCCATGCCTTCCGCTTCATCTCTCAGACGCGTGCACAATGGCGAAGACAGGGGGCAGTAAGGGCCCTGCCCCCCTAACATCACTATATATCGAGGCTAATATGAATGTGATCATTAGACAATTGCTGCTAAAAATGGTTTATTTGATGAATTAACCCTCCTCATAAAGGATTAGCAATGCTTGGCCCCCTAGCTCATTTATTTTTCATGGCTCCGCCACTGCATGCAATAGCGCACGTGTTCGCCCCCTCTCTCTAAATATCGATCTCGCACTTGTGCATTCCTTCATAGTCTCCCTCCACTTGGCCCCTCGCACCATCTTCTAGCCCCCCACCGGATTTTGCCACATGTACAATCTAGCAGACTCCATGGTTGAACTTAAGCATAATGCACAGACCTCAAAACAACAGTGGTTCTCTTTTGTTCTAGAATCTTCCGTATCATAACTGCCCAAACTTTTTTTCTAGTTGAATTGCCATTATTTGTTTTTATTTTATGCTTTACAACGCACAATTCCATGAATCATAAAATAGATTAAGGGCTTCTTTGATTCAAAGGATTCTCAAAGGAATTTTGGAGGATTCTAATCATTAGGAATTTTTCCTATCTTGTTTGATTCGTAGGATTGTAAACCATAGGAATTTTTCCATATGATTCATTTGCACTAGATTTCATAGGAAACATCCCATCCACTCAAACCTCTTTGAAAGAATTCTGCGTTTTTTCTATGCACAATCAAACACTCATACAATCTTGTAGGATTCAAGACAACATTCCACTATAATCCCATGTTTTTCCTATTCCCGCGTTCTTAGCTTTTTTATAAAAACTAATTGATTTTGAATGAGATGAACTATAAGAATTAAATGAAGGGCTACATCAGGCATATATGACTCAGAGCTTACATGCTATAGTGTGGTATTTATTCATAATTTGATTGCAAAATCTAATGCGTGCAATGCACGTGTACCTTACTAGTACTTCGAGTATGTGCAAAACACGTAAATTAGAATACCAATGGCACGCTACACAGTGTCTCTCTTACAGTTCATGAAGCCACGTGGCACATGTGGAGGCGTTGTCGCGACCTCCTTGTGGTGATTGATCACAGTGACGTACTGCTGGTTCCAGAAGAATGTACTCGTCCTCCCTGAGCTATACTGGCGGTACATGCACAAAGCGAAGATGTGCACGCACGCCACGCACGCACTCATTCCCTCGCACGCACACGCGGGTACACGGGCGGATGCAATTTTGTACCAAGATCCACCCCATGTGATAATTTGACGCGTGTAAAGTTGTTCACTTCATTGATGGTCAATTAATACAGCGCATGCAAATTGAGTGGACGTGAGGGCGGAAGAAAGACATTATTACTCCACTGCGCGCATGCGAGTAGTTAAATCGTGGGTTGGTAGTAGTACTTCCATTGGTCTCCTTCGTATTTTGTGCCAATTTTTGATAATAACATAATATTTACGCATTTGAGCAGTGTAGTACTTGAAATTTATGTTCCGCTAAACTCATCGGGAGCCGTTTCGGACCTCGAAACCAAAACCATCAATTAATCTTTACCTTGTTCCCATCACATTTGAAAGCCTGCTCACACCTACTAGTACGTACCAAACCTGAACGTGTTCCCACTATCCAGGTATTAGTACTAGTGCTAGTACTTAGGTTATAAAAAGGGGAACTACCTAACTGAAAATTACTCTACCTTTCCTCCTCATAAGTGCTTCTTCTTCGTCTGTCATTTTTTGAGGGAATGAATAGAACAATGCTAACAATGAGATGACTAGCAAATTAGATCATTTTTATCGCCATATGGCACTGGGCTGCCGTGTTTCGTGCTCCTCCGTCGTAGTACTTCTCCAGTGGAAAACTTGAGTATACCGCACGGTTCTTTGCTCCTCCTCGATCAGGTCGTCGGCACATTTATACGAGCAGTCAAATCACAAGGCCCCGCCTTCCAGCAGTAATGAGCTGTCAAATCACAAAGGCCCTCGCCTCTCGTGAAACCGACCAAGCTAGACTACCCCGCCCTCTAGCCTTTTAAAAAATGTATACTTTTGTACACCAGTAGTATCGATGGATTGCGCCATGGAGCAAAACTTGAAATTACAAAAAAAAGATGGTACATATAGAGAGCGCTCGTCACCAAATTATGCATATAGTACTATTAAAAAGGCTAGTCACAATAATGGTGTCCAGCACAACCCACCCCTCAAATAAAACTAAGCACCCTGGAATTCTTTGACAAAACTAAGTACCCTGAAATTCTTTGACAACTAAACTACTGGCTATATGATGTTGGCCATATATATTGTACGTATATAATGTGAAGAAACGAGTGGTAGTACTATACCAACTAAAAGACTAAATGTAAGAAATACTAGTATGTACGTACTAAAGAGTTAAAGTAACAAGAAGAAACATAACATAGTTCTGCTGGGGGCTCGGCACAACACACCCCTCAAATTAAATTAAGCACACCTGAAATTAAACTTTGCAACTATTCCGGTAGACACTGCATTAGAACCACCATGATCAATGACACTGCCACCTTACTCGGAGTCCTCGTCCACGTCCTCGACTTCGTCCTTGTCCCTCTTCCTCTTGGCCGATACTTCTTTGCTTGAACCGCCAACTTGGCTGTTGCTCTTCATCCAACCCTTGTAGATATTGAAACAAAGGTAGCCATCCATTGCAGCATAGTGGATGTGGTCTATATCTAGTACATTCCGCTGCCATGCATGACGATGAAACGTGTATGGAGGTTTCTCCAGTTTACCGTACGAAGGATCAACCATGGCTCCTGCCAGGGTCAGCATTGGAGGCTGACGAGAGGGCACCAGCCGATTCTTCTGGAGGTCGAAGGTGTTGCCTACAACGAGGCCTATACGACGCAGGACTTCTTTGTCGTTACCAAAGTCTACAGTAACGAATTTGACTAGGTTGCTCTCGAGGAAGTCCTTAAAATCCTGGCACTCGACGTCGGCATGGCATATGTGGTAGACCAACCATAAGTCATGCACGCAAACCTGGATCACGGCGGGCTTCTTCCTCTCTTCATCCTTTAGATCCTTCTCTCGTCCCAGGACTGTGGTGTACTCAACATCTAGCCCAGCGACCCGCTCATCATCTGAGTCTTCGAACATGCGTCTGAAGCGAGAAAGGCATCCTTTCACCGTCGCGGAAGAAGGGTGTAAATGACGTCAAACTCATCGCCAGTGATGGTTCTAACCTTGTACTCACCGCCGATCGGGGAGATTTGGGACGCCACGGATTTGGGAGGAGGGTTAGGATTAGTGGAACTACCGTAATGTGAAAGGACGGGACGTCTAGGAGCGAACCGCCGTAGTATTAAAGGACGTGCGGGGATGAGTAGGAGCGAACTGCCAGCGTGCGAACGGCAGGATAGTGGCTTTCCATTCTCCCATGATACGGGCTTCCGAGAGCCCTCGGATATGAGATCGAATGGTTGCATGGCGTGATTCTAGACCTATGGGTGAATATCCTATCTTGGAGGGTTATTCTGCAAATTTTCATCAGCTTAGCATGCGACCGTTTGATCTCAGATCCAAGGGCTACCAGCAGCCCGTATCATGGTCGCGCCTACCACGACCGTCGCTTCGCTCGTGCGTCGCGCCCTTGGAGATTTAACACGGTGCGTTAGGCTATCTGATGTTGGCATGTCATACATAGTCATCACTTAGTCACTCATACTACAACAAGGTTTTGGCTATAAGGTTGGCTATAAGTGTATTTTTTACTTCTCTCTCTCTTTCTTCGTACTCCCTCCGTCCCATAATATAAGAACGTTTTTAACACTAGTGTAGTGCCAAAATTGTCAGGGAGTACTAGTATTTATTGCATTTGCCAAGGAGTGACCTCTTCCAATGAAATGGTGTTGCTAAGTTTGCTTCATTAATTAGCTATAGACTCAAAATTGTCTTTTCACCTAGGTACACGCGCTTAGAGCATCTCGAGTGTTTGGAGACAACCTTGCCTCTAAACTGGGACCCACGGGTCTGCCTCTAACCATAGATGAAAACTCCGCAGTGTGAGCCTCTAGCGTTAGAGACAAAGCCGGGCCCAAAATTAAATAAAATATGATGCATTTGTCAACCAACTAATCGGTCCCTCCAGCACCTAACTGACTGACAATGGGGACACCAGAATATTTTATTCACCACAAACATTGGAGGCTGGCGCTTAGCATAGAGGCGTCTCCAAGAATTTTTAGCCTAGAGGCGGGTGATGTAGTGTATAGAGGCAGTGTTCATGGGTCTAGAGGCAGCCTTAGTGGCGCCAAATACTCACATTGTGGATGCCCTTAGCACCGTTTCTTACTTGGGTCACCAAACTAGTCTCTCTCTTCTTGATTAACTTGCCACATTAGACTTTATGCCTATGTGGCAAGCTTAAGCACCTATAGGAGCAAGTAAGTATAATAGTGCACTTTACATGGCATTTTTGCATATGTGGAGGAAAGAGAGGCAAGGAAAAAGTGGAGAAGTGGGCTCTCATGCAAGAGCCAGCCTCTACTACATGGTGGAGCATTGGGAGAGGCACCTGTATGGAGGTGGTCAGGAATCGGAAGACTCACGCCGGTCGTAGCACCGCAGTTAAAATGATAATGGCAAGTCAAATCACGGGGCCCCACCTGTCCAGCAGTAACTCACTGTCAAATCACACAGCCCTATGTTTGCAGCAGTCTACTCCCTTGTCTTCTCGCATCTCTGTCGAACCGACTAGGCGGAACTGCCCCGCCGCCTACCGCGCAGGAAAAGCCTCGCCCTCGACTTTTAAATAGTATATAGTATACTAATTTTGTATCCATGGATTGCGCCCGCGCCATGGAGTAAAGCGTCTAGAAAACTGTCAGGACCGGATTTCGGGATATTAATTTTCCAAAAAAATGGCCCTTATGCTCACCAGCCCCAGGATTACTGTTAGCTGGCGAGACACAAACTTGATACAATAACTCCAAGCAAAATACATAATATGTAGTACAAGACCATTCTGGCCTATGAGTACAACACAAGGTTTCTAGTGGTTGATGGCGGAAGCGGTTTGTGGATCATCAACGTCTATGGGAGTCCATTTCCCACAGGAACAGCTGACCGGGTTAACTCCTATCTCCGCGAGGCTACTATCACCATTGCTTAGGTTCCAGGGCTGTCAGCTCGTCGCTCCTCTCCATGCAAGAAATCTGGCCAAGATAATAGCCAGGGACAAGCCAGTGAGTACTTTGAATGTACTCGCAAACATTATGAATGCGGGTATAATATAACAAATGATAATCATGCTCTGAAATATTCTATGATCGCAACGTCAGTCATAAAAATGAAATCCTTGATGTACGCAAACAAGTTATTCACATAAAATACGAATAATGCAATTAGAGAGTAGAGATAGAATGCCTCAGTCGGGCGTCTGAGTGACACCACATAAAGGGATTATAAAGTAAATAAATAACAAGCATGCCACAGTCGGGCGTCTCAGCGACACCACATAAAGGGCTTATAAAGTAAATAAATAACAAGCATGCCACAGTCGGGCGTCTCAGCGACACCACATAAAGGGCTTATATGGTAAATAAATAACAAACATGCCACAGTCGGGCATCTGTGCGACACCACATAAAGGGCTTATAACAGAATAATCACAGTGCATATCCAGGAGGTAGAACCGTCCCAGGGATACTCAATAAATCAAATAATGAAAATAGTCAGTCCACAATAATAATAATCATAATCATCATATGTCACCGGTCATAGTCAATGTTCTGACTTAGTAGTTTTTCCTCCGAAGACCGACACTAAGACCGACACTTGACCCAACCCAGACTGTAGTCCTTGACCATGGACAGGGCTATTCGAATAGATATAATCTCTGCAGAGGGTGTACTCTTTACCCACGAGTAACGGATTCCGTTAGTTCATCCGGACTAATTCCGCCTACGGTCTTTTAATTGAAAACACACCTGACCGCACACACCAGCCTGACTTATCAGTGTCTGGAATCACCCATGACACGTGTTTAAGTAAAACTCTGAGTGGGGAGGCTACAACCTCGATTAGCATGGGATCACAAAATTTATAACGCGCGCAAACTAGGGGAGCTACCCCCTCGGCTACAACCGGACACCCATGCCCCGGAACCAGGTCGCATGCTTACCGGATGCAGCCGGTATCTTCCACCATGGCCTCTTTGTACGGTGTGTGCTAGAAAGGGGTTGACAACTTGCTGAACCGTACCCTACCTACCGCAGGGACAAGTGGTAGCACGAAACAAGTATGGGGGTTACTGGAACAAGACTCGATGTACGGTCGACTCAGGAGGTTTAGGTGTTACCTTCACGATTAGCATAACAAATATGTTTCAACCAAGAGACACAATCACCACTCATCATGTCTCACTATGCCGTACCAGACACAAACTTCTCGACGAAGACCGGAGACAAGCTCGTGTCTACCCAAGACAGAGGCTTTCCCGGGTTCCTTCGGTATGCATAAAAGGCATATGATGGTGACTACTATCCCAAACATATCAAACTCCATCATCATGAATCATCAATATTCACTCATGAGTTTGAACATATCATCACCAAAAAAAATAACGAAGACTCCGAGCCGAGTGGTGTTGTAACCATATCAAACAACACACAACAATATTATGCCAGGGTTCAGAATGCTTGCCTTCAAGTTGTGGGGAGGCAGGGTGCATTCCAAAACTTTTGGAAGTTTTCTTCTCTCTCCAAAAATCCTATTTAAATTTTTTGAATTAATACATAGTTTCAAAAACAGTACAAAAAAGTTGTCTGAAATTTTTTCAAATAAATCTGAAAATAAACTAGACAATATTTGAGAGAGGTAGGAAAAAGAATCAACTCATTTGGAGTTATATTAAAAAAGTTATAGCCAGTCAAAGTTTTGGTCAAATTCTGTTTTTAAAATAAAACAGAAAAAAAGAAAATGTTTCGAAACTAACCACGTCGAAGACGTATTCTGGGTTTACGTCTTCACTTATCCAACATGGACTGGCGCGTGGGTCGCTGACAGTGGGTCCAGGGGGCCCACTGGTCAGGTTTGAGCAGTTGCCTTTCCCTCCTCTTCCTCTGTCCGAGCGGGGGCGGAACTCCGGCAATCATCGCCGGCGATTGGCGGCTCCTCGCGGGGCTCCGAGGGCGGGGGTGGATCCGCCAGTCCAAGGCGGTCCTCCCGGTGGTCGCTAGGCAGGTGGGGACGGAGGGAGTCACCGGTGCCGAGCTCCTCGGCGGAGGTGGCCTCGGGAGTTTTTGGGGCTTCTGGCTATGGTGGTTCCTGATCGCTTTTGAGGGTCTAAGTGGCTCCGCAAGGTTGAGGGGGAGAGGGTGGTGGCACTGGGAGGGCAAGGGGGCTCTGGCTACGGCGAATTTAGCCGAGGGGCGGTGACGACTGAAAATGCCGGAGGCGGGGAAGACGGTGGTTTCAGAAGAGTTTGAGGGGGGGTTGCACTCTATGGCTTGCTTGAGGATACTCAAGCGGGGTCTGGGGCCATTTATAGCCGGGGAAGGTCGGTCCCGCCATTGTTGGGGATAAGATCGCCGGCCGACCGCTTCTGTTGTGGCAGAGCGACGTGGCGATGGCCGGAGCAGGGTCGGTGCTAGCAGACGGGCTTGGAGATAAGGATGGCCTGCTCACAAGGGCAGCTGGCGAGAGATTCTGGCTCGGGCGGCGCCGTCTGTGGCAGAGGCGCACTATGAACGCCGGCGTGCCGCAAAGAGGGCCCTGACGGCGGCGTTGTAGGGCTGCAGGGGCGGCTCTGCGGCGAGGGAGGGGTCGGCTGTGCAGGCTGTGCGAGGGGAGTGGCCAGAACAAGCGCGGGGAGGCGGCAGTGGGACGCGGCGGCTCGGGCGCACGCACGTGCAAAACGCGCGCTCTGGCCGCGCCCAGAGCACGCACGGTGACCGTTCGACGAAATGCCCTAGTGAGCTAGGAGGCTTGGATGCAAACACAAATTAACAGGGCTAGGTTATCACTAGCCAGGGGATTAGCGGACATGTTGGTTTGGTCAGGAGATCAAGTTTGCAATGCTAACTAAAAATCATGCCAAAACTAGCCATGCACACAAGGTGTTTGACAAAATGCTAGAGGCATCTAGGCAGTTCTTGGAGTGGCCAAAATCTCCAGATCAGTGTCTCTTTAGGTGTAGGTGATGGTGGCCAGGTTAGTTTGTCAAATATAGAAACTTGTTAGTGCAAATATTTGAGAAAATCAATTCTGGACAGAACCTAAAGGCTATCATTTTATGGGCCAAAAATATTCCAATGGGTTCATGCTCCTGGACTTAGGGGTTTTGTAGGAAGGACTACAAGCAGGAAAAATAATCATGGGTAAAGGAGCAAGATAAAATATGGTTGCAGTACAAATCATCAAGTTGGACCAGAATGAAAATGAGGTTGATTCACTCAAATTTTTCAAAGGACATAACTGGGTTTTTGCATAAAGATGGATAATATACTCCTACTGACCTCCCCTAATTTTGGTGGAAGTTTTAAAGAAGTATTTAAATAGGTTGTAGTGCAAAAGTGCAACTGGACCAGATTTAAAAACTTGTGGTAAAACTCAAAATCTCCAAATGACTAAGGAATATATTTTAGCATAAAAGTGGTTTAGGGACATCATATGTCATCCCCAAATTTTGGTGAAAATCTTAGATGCATTGATCAAATGGTTGCAGTGCAAAAGAGGCTCCAAAACTTATGAAAAATCATTTTAAAAGAATAAAGCTCAGGAAAAACAATTATGCAAATAAAACCACTGGTTAAGAATTGTTTTATTGAGAGAGTATACAAGCCCAATAATATTTTTGGAAAGTTTCCAGTTGGGGTAAAAACTCCTCAATATTAAAGAAAAGGGGTTCTGAAATCAAAAGAAAATCCAGAAAGCAACATTTTTAAACTCCTGGCAAAATTTTAACAATTCAAAACATGGTTAATTTTTTCGGGTGTTACAACACTACCCTCCTAAAAAAATCTCATCCTCGAGATTTGATAAGGGTTGTTTTGAAAAAAAATCTTACTCCTACTATCACAAAAATAACCATCCTGCTCCTGTAATTAAAAGGTAGCTACAGTGAGAGGGCAATAAGTGGTGTAAAACTAGAGTGTGGCATGCTGGCGTTGCTGGAAAAATTTACGGTCAGTTTCTACGATTGGTTACAATAAATTTAGAATAAACTTCTAAATTACTAAAAATACGCTGGTCGTACCCGAGAGCACAGTGCTCTCTGTGGCTGACAGGTGGAACCGGGGCCCACTATCGGTCTCTTCCTCTACCTCTGGCTCTCTCTTCTTCCTCTCTCCCGCGTGCTTTCCCGCGCTTTCTCCACCGGTGACGTCTAGCTCGTACGGCATCTAGGCCATACTACGGTAGTGCGCGGTGTGCTAGCTGTCGTCGCAGCGTGCACTCACCTCGCAGGCCAGTGCGTTGTCGGCACTGCTCGCGAATTCGCCTCCAAACACCGGCGATCGAGCGACGAGCGGCGCTGGTGGACTTCGCCCACCGTACACTGATCTCGAGCTATAAAACGACCGCGGTGCTCCTTCTTCTTCCTCCATCTGACCTTGCTTCTCCTTCTCCTCCCTTCTCCTCCATTTCTGTCTGCAGGAGCTCGAGACGAGGCTCTAATGGCGGAGGTGATGCCGGACTGGTACGTGATCCTGATGTGCGGAGGGTTGGCAGCATTGCTGGGGTTCTCCGTGCTCCTGTGCGTGATGATTCTCGATGATCGTTGTGATGCGGCCGCTCGAGTGTTAGCTCTCCGCGGTGGCGGTGATCACGAGGATTAGGTGCGGCGTTAGGTGCTAACTGCTGTCAGGGGGCCGGAGGTAACTTGTACCCGAGTAATTACTCACAAATCTCTCCCTCTGAGACTGTGGGGTGTTAGGGAGGCGATTAGTTTGGTGGAAAAATGTGCACGTGGATTTGCACTAGGTCGCGTGGTTGGGGCCGTGAGTCTGCTGTTATGGTGCTGCGTGAAATAAAAATCTATGTCGTGAAGAAATGTATGATGCAGCAACTCTGAGAAAAATCTCACTTCAGGATTTACTGAGAGTGAAAACAGTTAATAAAATTTTACCGCAGTGAAAATCACTCCCATTGATTGAAACTAAAGATTTAATTCATCGCACAAATTTAGGATACCACACACAAGTTGCAACACATAAATAATTGCAGGGACAATAAACACAGCAATGACATCTACAATGATAATGGTAATTGGACAGGGTCCTGAGAAAAAGTCTCTGGAATCGGGGCACACTCTTCTTCTATCGGGGGATTGGATTCACGAGTCGATGAATGTGCCTTTCCTGGTTGGGCCTCAGTGGTCTGCCGATGGTGATCTGAGGATTCAAATCAGCGAGGCTCTCGAGATAGCCCATTACTCGCTGGGTCAAACGCTCTTGAGTGATGACATACTGGGCAAGGTTGTCCAGTACTGGGTCTCTCTCGATTCGTCCACCGGGAAAAGAAGTTACTTCTCCGGGTGCTGCATGACTTGGGAAATAATAATACCCCCGTTCGCTAGCATAGGGTACCGCGAATCGAAGGCGTGTAAGCGCCTCATACGCAGCAGCTTCTATGGCCATATGCGGAGTCGGCATAGATTTCCCCATGAAGGAAGCTTCCGTGGGGTCTTGGTTTGGGTTTGCAGGAGGGACGTGCACCACTTCCCAATATTTCGAGGTGGATGGGGTGATCCTCGATTTGAGCAACTCATACTGGGGTGGATGGATAGCACTCATGGTACTGCAGGTAAAGTCCCACAAAATTTTAACAAAGCTACCTGGAGTTGCATCTGGAGTTCTCAGATAAATACTAGGGCTCGGCATGGCAATGGAAATGGTTGTGCGAGTGCTGCTCAAGGTGAGGGGTACCTGGTAAGATCACGGGGTGGCCTTTTATATAGCATTGGGGCTGGGTTATTTACCGCAGTGAAGGGTAACTAGTCTGTTGAGTCTGCTCCATGGGGTCGGGGTCAATGCTACAGCTACACATATCTCGTAAAAGTGACGTATTACTGTGGGAGTCGTCGGTGTGGTTTTGGTAGCTATGCCCGAAAAAAATGCAACCGCATGCTAACATATTTAATGTAAGGCTACTATTTAAAATAGAGGCACATAAGCAGGCAGCGATTATTCAAGTCGATGCAAAATTACATAATTACAGGGCGTGGGCATACTAAGGCTCGGTACTATTCGAGTGGCTTAGTCTACCTCGTTTATATCTAAATGAGCCTGCCTTGTGGACGTCGAGGCTTCCTCACGGGTATCGCCGTTGGGGTTAGCTGGAGGGGGTTGAGGGGCTGTCGGGTCGGGATAGCGATGATGACCATCCCGGGGATTGTTGGTCACAATCCCGCTGGAGCGTGTTCCCAAAAGGCGACGAAGCACTTCTGGGGACACCAAGGTATTGTGGTCGATGGCTGGGGCAGACCTCAAGGTCTTGATGGGGTGTCCAAACAGCACGACTGGGTTGTCGGCGTCGGGCTCATCTTCTCCTCTTGCCGGGGCTCGGCGGACCAGCTCTCCACGAGCTGCGATCAGATGAAGGGTGATTTGATCGAACAGTTCCTCTAGTGCACCTACATAGCGCACCAGATGCAACAATGCAGGATCCGTCTCGTGATCTCCGTTGACAATCTAGGCTGGCCTACCATACTCGTCACGGTTGGGGTAGTAGTAGAACGAGCGACAGTTAACTCTGGGCGACAAGTGTCGGAGTTGAACTATAGCCTCTCGAGCAGCTAGTTGGATGGCTTGTGGCTCAAAGGAAGTTGTCCTTCCGGTGAACCTGTAGGGGCGTTCTGGCGATAGACCCCTACCATAGATGTGTACAGTGGCCCAGAATTGACGGCTCTCACCGCTCATGGGTCCTTGGTACACAACATATTCTGGGGGCTCCTCTAATGCAAAGGCACGGCGGGTGAGGTTTGCTAGCACGGTCACAAAACCTCCAAGGTTGTTTGCCGTGGTTTCATTGTGCACGACGGGGCCAGGCATTATGGCTCGGTTTGGGGAAAGAGGTTGTGTTGTGCTGTGTTGAGGTTAGCATGCCCTTCTTATAGAAAAAGAGGGTGGAGTCTTCCTTCGCACGCTTGCGAATGAGGAAATTAGGTGTCAGTCACTGGAGCGTGATCGACAGGCTAGGCTGATAGGTTGGGCACCGACTGCCAAAAGGTGTCGGGTCCCTGTGGGGCAATCTTACGTGAGAAGCTTGGCCAGGGTTAGGTTATGGTCTGGTGGGTTGGTTAACCTAGGTTTATTGACCTGGCTAAGATAGGATTAGCCAATGGTCAGCCTGGCTCAGATACCAAGTTTGTCAGCACCGGATTTCGGGATATTAATTTTCCCAGAAAATGGCCCTTATGCTCACCAGCCCCAGGATTACTGTTAGCTGGCGAGACACAAACTTGATACAATAACTCCAAGAAAAATACATAATATGTAGTACAAGACCATTCTGGCCTATGAGTACAACACAAGGTTTCTAGTGGTTGATGGCGGAAGCAGTTTGTGGATCATCAGCGTCTATGGGACTCCATTTCCCATAGGAACAACTGACCAGGTTAACTCCTATCTTCGCGAGGCTGCTATCACCATTGCTTAGGTTCCAGGGCTGTCATCTCGTCGCTCCACTCCATGCAAGAAATCTGGCCAAGACAATAGCCAGGGACAAGCCAGTGAGTACTTTGAATGTACTCGCAAACATTATGAATGCGGGTATAATATAACAAATGATAATCATGCTCTGAAATATTCTATGATCGCAACGTCAGTCATAAAAATGAAATCCTTGATGTACGCAAACATGTTATTCACATAAAATACGAATAATGCAATTAGAGAGTAGAGATAGAATGCCTCAGTCGGGCGTCTGAGTGACACCACATAAAGGGCTTATAAAGTAAATAAATAACAAGCATGCCACAGTCGGGCGTCTCAGCGACACCACATAATGGGCTTATAAAGTAAATAAATAACAAGCATGCCACAGTCGGGCGTCTCAGCGACACCACATAAAGGGCTTATACAGTATATAAATAACAAACATGCCACAGTCAAGCGTCTGTGCGACACCACATAAAGGGCTTATAACAGAATAATCATAGTGAATATCCAGGAGGTAGAACCGTCCCAGGGATACTCAATAAATCAAATAATGAAAATAGTCAGTCCATAATAATAATAATCATAATCATCATATGTCACCGGTCATAGTCAATGTTCTGACTTAGTAGTTTTTCCTCTGAAGACCGACACTAAGACCGACACTTGACCCAACCCAGACTGTAGTCCTTGACCATGGATACGGCTATTCGAATAGATATAATCTCTGCAGAGGGTGTACTCTTTACCCACGAGTAATGGTTTCCGTTAGTCCATCCGGACTAATTCCGCCTACGGTCTTTTAATTGAAAACACACCTGACCGCACACACCAGCCTGACTTATTGGTGTCTGGAATCACCCATGACACCTGTTTAAGTAAAACTCTAAGTGGGGAGGCTACAACCTCGATTAGCATGGGATCACAAAATTTATAACGCGCGCAAACTAGGGGAGCTACCCCCTCAGCTACAACCGAACACCCATGCCCCCAGACCAGGTGGCATGCCTACCGGATGCAGCCGGTATCTTCCACCATGGCCTTCTTGTACGGTGTGTGCTAGAAAGGGGTTGACAACTTACTGAACCGTACCCTACCTACCGCAGGGACAAGTGGTAGCACGAAACAAGTATGGGTGTTACTGGAACAAGACTCGATCTATGGTCGACTAGGAGGTTTAGGTGTTACCTGCACGATTAGCATAACAAATATGTTTCAACCAACAGACACAATCACCACTCATCATGTCTCACTATGCCGTACCGGACACAAATTTCTCAACGAAGACCGGAGACAAGCTCGTGTCTACCCAAGATAGAGGCTTTCCAGGGTTCCTTCGATATGCATAAAAGGCATATGATGGTGACTACTATCCCAAACATATCAAACTCCAACAGCATGAATCATCAATATGCACTCATGAGTTTGAACATATCATCACCAAAAAAATAACAAAGACTCCGAGCCAAGAGGTGTTGTAACCATATCAAACAACACATGCCAATATTATGCCAGGGTTCAGAATGCTTGCCTTCAAGTTGTGGGGAGGAAGCGTGCATTCGAAAACTTTGGAAAGTTTTCTTCTCTTTCCAAAAATCCTATTTAAACATTTTGAATTAATACATAGTTTCAAAAACAGTACAAAAAAGTTTTCTAAATTTTTTTCAAATAAATCTGAAAATAAACTAGACAATGTTTGAGAGAGGTAGGAAAAAGAATCAACTCATTTGGAGTTATATTAAAAAAGTTATAGCCAGTCAAAGTTTTGGTCAAATTTTGTTTTTAAAATAAAACAAAAAAAAGAAAACGTTTCGAAACTAACCACGTCGAAGGCGTATTCTGGGTTTACGTCTTCACTTATCCAGCATGGACTGGCGCGTGGGTCGCTGACAGTGGGTCCAGGGGGCCCACTGGTCAGGTTTGACCTGTCGCCTTTCCCTCCTCTTCCTCTGTCCGAGTGGGGGTGGAACTCCGGCGATCGTCGCCGATGATTGGCGGCTCCTCGTGGGGCTCCGAGGGCGGGGGTGGATCCGCCAGTCCAGGGCGGTCCTCCCGGTGGTCGCTAGGCAGGTGGGGACGGAGGGAGTCACCGGTGCCGAGCTCCTCGGCGGAGGTGGCCTCGGGAGTTTTTGGGGCTTCTGGCTATGGTGGTTCCTGATTGGTTTTGAGGGTCTGAGTGGCTCCGCAAGGTTGAGGGGGAGAGGGTGGTGGCACTGGGAGGGCAAGGGGGCTCCGGCTACGGCAAATTTAGCCGAGGGGCGGCGACGACTGAAGTTGCCGGAGGCGGGGAAGACGGTGGTTTCGGAAGAGTTTGAGTGGGGGGTTGCACTCTATGGCTTGCCTGAGGATGCTCGAGCAGGGTCTGGGGCCATTTATAGTCGGGGAAGGTCAGTTCCGCCATTGCTGGGGATAAGATTGCCGGCCGGCCGCTTCTGTTGCGGCAGAGCGACGTGGCGATGGCCGGAGCGGGGTCGGTGCTAGCGGACGGGCTTGGAGATAAGGACGGCCTGCTCACGAGGGCAGCTGGCGAGAGATTGTGGCTCGGGCGGCGCCGTTCATGGCAGAGGCGCACTGTGAACACCGGCGTGCCGCCAAGAGGGCCCTGACGGTGGCGCTGTAGGGCTCCAGGGGCGGCTCTGCGGTCGGGTGTGCAGGCTGTGCGAGGGGAGTGTCCAGAACAAGCGCGGGGAGGCGGCAGTGGGACGCAGCGGCTCGGGCGCACGCACGTGCAAAATGCGCGCTCTGGCCGCGCCCAGAGCATGCACGGTGACCGTTCGACGAAATGCCCTGGTGAGCTAGGAGGCTTGGATGCAAACATAAATTAACAGGGCTAGGTTATCACTAGCTAGGGGATTAGTGGACATGATGTTTTGGTCAGGGGATCAAGTTTGCAATGCTAACTAAAAATCATGCCAAAACTAGCCATGCACACAAGGTGCATGTTTGACAAAATGCTAGAGGCATCTAGGCAGTTCTTGGAGTGGCCAAAATCTCCACATCAGTGTCTCTTTAGGTGTAGGTGATGGTGGCCAGGTTAGTTTGTCAAATATAGAAACTTGTTAGTGCAAATATTTGAGAAAATCAATTCTGGACAGAACCTAAAGGCTATCATTTTATGGGCCAAAAATATTCCAATGGGTTCATGCTCCTAGACTTAAGGGTTTTGTAGGAAGGACTACAAGCAGGAAAAATAATCATGGGTAAAGGAGCAAGTTAAAATATGGTTGCAGTACAAATCATCAAGTTGGACCAGAATGAAAATGAGGTTGATTCACTCAAATTTCTCAAAGGACATAACTGGGTTTTTGCATAAAGATGGATAATATACTCCTACTGACCTCCCCTAATTTTGGTGGAAGTTTTAAAGAAGTATTTAAATAGGTTGTAGTGCAAAAGTGCAACTGGACCAGATTTAAAAACTTGTGGTAAAACTCAAAATCTCCAAATGACTAAGGAATATATTTTTGCATAAAAGTGGTTTAGGGACATCATATGTCATCCCCAAATTTTGGTGAAAATCTTAGATGCATTGATCAAATGGTTGCAGTGCAAAAGAGGCTCCAAAACTTATGAAAAATCATTTTAAAAGAATAAAGCTCAGGAAAAACAATTATGCAAATAAAACCACTGATTAAGAATTGTTTTATTGAGAGAGTATACAAGCCCAATAATATTTTTGGAAAGTTTCCAGTTGGGGTAAAAACTCCTCAATATTAAAGAAAAGGGGTTCTGAAATCAAAAGAAAATCCAGAAAGCAAAAATTTTAAACTCCTAGCAAAATTTTAACAATTCAAAACATGGTTAAATTTTTGGGGTGTAACAAAAACGGCGGTACACATGTACGGAGTATACAACACGCCCGTCGCGTTCGCGTCGCACCCTAGACGGTCGGTCGGTCTGGCACGCTGCTCTCCGAATGGAACGCGCGTCATATTGCGTTCGCACACACATATGGGACGACAATTGAGAATCGACCATAGGCACGCTCCCCGGCCCTGCAAGTCGGGTGACTTAATAGAAGAGGGAGACGAGTGATAGTACTAGAGAAGTGTTGTACTACGTTGGTGCCTCGACGATCCCTGCAAGACACGGAAGATCAGTTCGTCCATGCATGTGACTAGACTCCAGTAGACACGCCTGGATTGGCTATCGTCTACATATCGTGCAGGCTGTGTTGTACATGGCTGTAGTTGTGGTGAGAAATCTAAAAAAAGGTTTCTTGTCATCTCGCAAAATTAGGTGTCATGTGCTTCGGATCACTGCGAGGGTTAACCAGCGACAACTGAGTTGGGCTAGTCATTGGGGGCACATGCACGAACAGTGACTACTCGGCTGCCATCTAGGTCAAGCCAGCTATGTTAATTAGGACATCTATCGACGAACCCCTTTTCTACGAGTTTATCTTTAATTTGAGCTTTGTTCCTCCTCTAGTTTGTCCGTCGGGATTCATGTTGTCTCCTTTGGGCAGTGAGGTTATGATTTCTTGTCATGTGGCATTTTTTCGTGTTATATGTTATAATCCGGCGCTTCAGATCAAAATGACGACAACTGCGCCTCCGGGCCACGTGCATGAAGACTTCTCGACAGTCATTGACGAGGTCAAGCCGGCTTCGGTAGACAAAAGAAAACTAGTACTACTCCACTATATAGGTAGGAGCCTCCGTGCTTGCTTGCTAGTGTTGCTCTCTTCACATTGTCTCGGCCTCTCCAGATCTAAAAACGACAGCGGTGGCCACACTCTCTTTCTCTCTCTGCTCACCGCTGGTCACAGATCTAGCCGGATCCTCTCCGACGGGGAAGGTGAGAAGGTGCAACATTCACGTGGTCGTCCTCGGTGACGGCTCTTACCCACTGCTGGGCGCGTCCCGAGCAGCCTGCCTTGTTGTTCTCTCCCAAGCACCGCTGGCGAGGAAGGGTGAGGGAGTCCTGGATTAGGGGGTATCCAGACAGCCGGACTGTACACTTTGTCCGGACTGTTGGAGCGTGGAGATACAAGACTCAAGACTTCGTCCCGTGTACGGATGGGACTCTCCTTTGCGTGGAAGACAAGCTTGGCGATCCGGATATCATATTTCCTTCCTTGTAACCGACTTCATGTAAACCCTAGCCCTCTCCGGTGTCTATATAAACCGGAGAGTTTAGTCCTTAGAGGGACGATCACAATCATAATCATCATATGCTAGCTTCTAGGGTTTAGCCTCTACGATCTCGTGGTAGATCAACTCTTGTACTACTCATATCATCAATATCAATCAAGCAGGAAGTAGGGTTTTACCTCCATCAAGAGGGCCCGAACCTGGGTAAACATTGTGTCCCTTGCCTCTTGTTACCATTAGCCTAAGACACACAGATCGGGACCCCCTACCTGAGATCCGCCGTTTTTGACACCGACATTGGTGCTTTCATTGAGAGTTCCTTTGTGTCGTCGCTGCAAGGCTTGATGGCTCCTTCAATCATCAACAACACGGTCCAGGGTGAGACCTTTCTCCCCAGACAGATCTTCGTGCTCGGCGGCTTCAAGGTCAACTGGAGCAGATCGATAGCTACGCCCCTGGCCACAAGGTCAGGTTCGGAAACCTAAACTACACGGCGGATATCCGCGGAGACTTGATCTTCAACGGATTCGGGCCTGTGCCAGGAGCGCCGAACAGTTACGATGAGCATGGCTTAGACCTGCTGTCGGACAATGCTCGGGATATCACCCCCGCAGTAGCCCCAGACCTAAATCCGGAGCAGATTGCGTTGCCCAAGGACGGGTGGATGGACCAGGTCCCGCGGGCCACCCACTCATCGGTGTCAGAGCCGAACACAGGCCTCACCCCTAAAGAAGCCTGTGACACCGGACCCCCGGACTCGTATCCGGCTGTAGGTTCCAGTCCGCACGCTCCTGAGCCTACCGAACCTAGATGGGCTCCTGTAATGGAGTTCACCGCTGCGGATATCTTCCAGCACTCGCCTTTTGGCGACGTGCTGAACTCATTAAAATCTCTCTCTTTGTCAAGAGACTCTTGGATGAACTATGTCCGGCTCGAGTGGGAAGCAGACGATGAAGGAATTCATTCCCCACCCACCACCCACTTCATCGCCACTATCGACGATGTATCAGACATGCTTGACTTCGACTCCGAAGACATCAACGGTATGGACGACGATGCAGGAGAAGATTCAGAATCACTGGGGCGCTAGACTACCACCTCGTCATACGATATATACATGGTGGATACGCCCAATGAGGATGACGGCGACAATCCGGAAGATAAAACCCCCAGGCAAAAGCCAAAACGACGGCACAGATGCCGCTCCAAGTCCAGCAATAGTAAAAATAGCAACAAGAGCACCAGAAAGATCGATGCCCCAGTCAACTCCGAAGGTAACAACGACCATACGGACCCAGCAATGGAGCAGGATGAGCCAGGACACGCCAAACACATCTCGGAGCAGACGCCCGATCATAATTATCCCGAGGGTCGAATTCATCAAACCGCCACGGGACAAGAACACAGTCCGGATGACGATGCATTCATCATCCCGGAAGGACGCTTGGAATGACATAGCCTCCACAGAAGGCTTATGGCCACTGCGAGAAGTCTAAAGAAGCAGAAGCAACGGCTAAAGACCGCACAGGAAACGCTCAATCGCAGATGGAATAAGGTGCTAGACACTGAATAAAAGTACGGCGACGATCGCCACACAAAGAGCTACCCAAAACGCAAGCTGCTGCCAGAATTCGACGACGAGGCCGTTCCACCAAAGAACAACACGGCCAGGAGGCCGGATAAACCACTTCATAAACGCAATAGAGCAGCTACCGACGCCGCACACGATCTACGCGAGCTCCTGGATAAAAAAGCCAGCGCGGCTAGGTCCATCTATGGATCTAAAGGACACACCTAAGCGCAGGACTATGGTAACCAAAACGATCATACCAATCGAATACCTGTTCAAAATCAGCACCGGACACAACAACAACAGACGGCATGCCATAGCGCGTCCAGATACAGCGGGGCTGCTCACCCCCTGTGCTTCACCGAAGAGGTACTGGACCATGAATTTCCACCGGGTTTTAAACCTGTGAATATAGAGGCATATGACGGAACGACAGACCCAGGAGTCTGGATCAAGGATTTTATCCTACATATACACATGGCTCGTGGGGACGACCTCCACGCCATCAAATACCTTCCCCTCAAGTTGAAGGGACCAGCTCGACACTGGTTGAAAAGCCTCCCCGAAAATTCAATTGGAAGTTGGGAGGAACTTGAGGACGCTTTCAGGGCCAAATTTCAAGGGACCTATGTCCCGCCTCCGGATGCGGACGATTTAAGTCACATAATTCAACAGCCCAGAGAGTCCGCCTGCAAGCTTTAGAACAGATTCCTCACTAAGAAGAATCAAATTGTTGATTGTCCGGATGCCGAAGCCTTAGCGGTGTTCAAACACAGCATCCGGGACGAGTGGCTCACCAGACACCTCGGCCAAGAAAAGCCAAGGACAATGGCAGCCTTAACAAGCCTTATGACACGCTTTTGCGCGGGTGAAGATAGCTGGTTGGCCCGTAAAGGCACCAGCGACCCAAGCACATCCGAAATAAGGGATGGCAACGGGAAGCCATGGCGCAATAAAAACAAACGTCAAAACAAGGAAGAGAGCCCGAACAACACAACGGTAAACGCTGGATTCAGGGGCTCTCGACCCGGTCATCAAAAGAAGCCATTTAAAGGCAGCAAAGAAGGACCGTCTGGTCTGAACAGAGTCCTGGACAGACTGTGCCAAATTCATGGCACCCCCGACAAACCTGCGAACCACACTCACAGAGAATGCTGGGTCTTCTAGCAGGCCGGCAAATTAAATGCCGAACACAAGGGAAGGGAAACACCAAGTGAAGACGAGGATGAGCCTCGCCAGCCGAACACTGGGGGATAGAAAAAATTCCCACCAGGGGTAAAAACAGTAAACATGATCCACGCAACTCACACATCCATGAGAAGGCACGAATGCGTGCTCAGAGATGCATACGCCATAGAGCCCATCGTACCCACACCTAACCACTGGTCGGCTTGTCCGATCACTTTTGATCACACAGACTACCTGACTAGTATTCGGCGCGGAGGATCGGATGCCTTGGTGCTCGACCCAATAATCGATGGATACCATCTTACTCACGTCCTCATGGACGACGGCAGTAGTCTCAATTTAATATACCAGGACACTGTCCGCAGGATGGAGATAGACTCATCCAGAATCAACCAAAGCAACACCACCTTTGAAGGGGTGATACCAGGCGTCAAAGCCTATGGCAGGGGCTCCGTCGTACTGGACGTAACATTCGGCTCCCCAAGCAACTCCAGAAGCGAAGAACTACTCTTCACCATCGCACCTTTCCAAAGAGGCTATCACGCATTGCTTGGAAGAGCGGCCTTCGCCCGCTCCAACGCAGTACCGCATTACGCCTACCTCACACACAAGATGCCCGGTCCACGAGGCGTCATCACCGTTAACGGAAACACAGAGCGCTCTCCACGCGCGGAGGAATACGCGACGGCTCCAGCGGCCGGATTCTAAGCGGCCTCCAATACCAGAAAGCATGACTGGTCGTTAAGACCACGGACACGGTTAGACGAGTCCGGCAGCCTGGATAAAACTGATCCAGGGCGCCATGTACGTAATCTCATAGAGGACACCAGGGGCTATAGATATTTAATACGGCCCCACTCTTGGCTTGACCTTATTAGCAGGCCAATGTCTTACACTTTTACTATCCATCACACGCTTATGTTGTACTCTTCTACACGAGTTTTCCTTTTTACAGACACAATTCATGCGATACCCTTCCAGGAAACGGCACAATGGAGACAAAGGCACAGATGTGCAGCAGGGCCCCGCTCACATGTTTATCTTTAGATTAAGCCCCTGTGTAAACCTTTTTATTGTCTCTTGTTGTTTCCACACCCCATGGGTACTATACCCACAGAGGGTACTGCCGTTACTGGCATTTCGCCATGACAGATTAATGCACGTACCTGGAACTACATGGTTCATAATGAAAGGGCATTCCTCAGCCCATTTTATGTTGCAAAGTCCGAATACCTTCGGGAGTGTTCGGCGTCACGAGTTTGGCCTTATATGCATCAGCTCTGAATCATGTCTTTGGTCAAATGTTGGGTTCGCCCGGCTCCTGGGTTTGCCACCTTACGTTCCGTTTTTATCGGCTAAGGCGGCCAAAGGAGAACTACTGCGATTGTGCCCTAGTTATTCCGGATGAGCACCTCAGTAGAGAAAGCCGAAAACAGACTATCATGATACATCGAGAGACTGTTCAACCACTCGAAGACTTACCGGAATCTTTAGGATTCCTCCGCATTAACGAAGGACCGTTTCCCAGTCATGTACACACGCGCCCGTATTCGGATGCATGCGAAGGTACCAGGGGCTACATAGCAGCCCCACCGTGAAATTCCTATGGCTAAGTGAAAGTGCTACAGCTATATAGTCCGGTTGCCTAGTTCGACGTGCGATCACCTCCTTAACGGACAAAGACGTTGAATCAAGTATGATTACGCATATTTTCCGTGAACACCCCCGCATTGTATGCATGGGGGCTGAAGCCAATGACTGTTGACTTTCAGATTACACATACACATAAAAACAGCCGCACAGGAGGCACAATAATACTTTCGGGCACAAAGTATAAATACAGCCTCATAATCAAAATAACATTGTTTTTACAATG
Organism: Triticum aestivum; assembly: GCF_018294505.1. Lineage (NCBI taxonomy): Eukaryota > Viridiplantae > Streptophyta > Magnoliopsida > Poales > Poaceae > Triticum > Triticum aestivum. The sequence continues at coordinate 202,913,805 of NC_057798.1, forward strand.
AAGTGATTTGTCACTCGAACATGACATTCTTTGAGCATTGAGCCTCTATTAAGCGAGCACCTTCGGTTACCTCCTCCAAGTAGTGCTCGGCTGGATCCTGGCCTCCCGCCGGATTCTGGGTTGTAATGATGGTGGCCTCCATATCTGTCCAATATGCTTTAACACGGGCAAGTGCCATCCGTGCACCCTCTATACACGCCGACCTCCTCATGGATCGATCTGAGATACGGCACCGAGGAATTGTTGCACCAAACCAAAATAACTGTCCGGCTTAGGCCCCTTCGGCCAAAGATGGTCTATTATAGACCGCATTGCAAGCCTGGACAGCCTATGAAGCTCAGCCACAGCAGCCATTTTCTCACTCAACGGCAATGAGCGCGCGGGAGCATTGAATTGCGACCAGAACAGCTTCTCCACTTCTTTATCACCTTGATCCTCGAAAAACTTGGCCGCATCAGCTGCACTCTTCGCCAAGTCTGCATACGCGTCTGCAGGACTCCAGCGTCGATCGAGGGGAGCATACTTTGGATCCAAAAACTTCATCTGCAACAAGTAGGGGTTCCCAACCGTGATTTTTCCGGCCTGTCGAAGCTCCTCCCGCACATCCCTGATTTCGGTCCGCATCTCCTTGGCCGCATTAAGTGACTTGTTCAGGTCAGCTGAATTAACCTGATTCTCCTTTTCAAGGAGCTCATACCGGTCGGCAGCATTTTTCAACTGCACAGCCATTTCGGCTATCTTATCTTCGCTTCGGCGATGAGTAGCCTGTTCGGCTCTCAACTCTTCAGCCGCCTTTAGGATAGCCGCATTGCTAGCCCGAGCTTGTTCCTTGGCCTGGGCAAGTTCCGCCCTCAGGGCTTCCACGGCAGCAGCACCGTCTGCAATCCAAGCATGTCACATTAATATTATGCCCCTCTCAAATTTTCCTATACAACATAATAAGGAAAGCAGAGCACATACCTTGTGACTCGTTCAGCCGCTCTGTCATGCCCAATATGCGATACTATCCTAAAGAGACTCGAAGGTCCCACCAAGGGTAAAACCGCATATTGAAACGCTTTTGCAAGGTGGATATCATTACATCAACATTACATAATAGATGGGGATACATACAAAAGGCATACAATGCCACACAAATACAACATCATCTTACATAAAAGCACCATCCGACTACGGATGAAAACACAAACAGAAACTCAAACGACATCCACCCTCCTAGCCCAGGCTGCCGACCTGGAACCTATCCCCTGATTGAAGAAGAAGCAGAAGAAGAACTCCAAAACAAGCAAGGATCGCTCTCGCGTCATGATCATCGCATAACATGTACCTGCAACTGTTGTTGTAGTAATCTGTGAGCCACGAGGACTCAGCAATCCCATTACCATGGGTATCAAGGCTAGCAAAGCTTAATGGGTAAGGAATGGATAAGTGGTGAGGTTGTAGCAGCGACTAAGCATGATATGGTGGCTAACATACGCAAATAAGAGCGAGAAGAGAAGCAAAGGAACGGTCGTGAAGCTAGCAATGATCAAGAGGTGATCCTGAACTCCTACTTACGTCAAACATAACCCAAAACCGTGTTCACTTCCCGGACTCCGCCGAAAAGAGACCATCACGGCTACACACACGGTTGATGTGTTTTAATTCGTATCTGGTGTCAAGTTATCTACAACCGGATATTAACAAATTCCCATCTGCCACATAACCTCGGGCACGGCTCTCGAAAGTTTATACCCTGCAGGGGTGTCCCAACTTAGCCCATGATAAGCTCTCGCGATCAACGAAGGATATTCCTTCTCCCAGGAAGACCTGATCAGTCTCGGAATCCCGGTTTACAAGACATTTTGACAATGGTAAAACAAGACCAGCAAAGCCGCCCGATGCACCGACAATCCCGATAGGAGCTGCACATATCTCGTTCTCAGGGCAACACCGGATGAGACATCCTACGAGTAAAACCAGACCTCGAGTTTCCCCGAGGGGGCCCCGCAGTCTACTCGGTTTGGACCAGCCCTTAGAAAAGCACTGGCCCGGGGGGGCTAAAATAAAGATGACCCTCGAGAGCGCGACTCCCAAGGGAAAAATAGGTGGTGGTGAGGCAAATGGCAAAACCAAGGTTGGGCCTTGCTGGAGGAGTTTTATTCAAAGCGAACTGTCAAGGGGGTCCCATAAATCACCCAACCGCATTAGGGACGCAAAATCCGGGAACATAATACCGATATGACGGAAACTAGGGCGGCAAGAGTGGAACAAAACACCAGGCATAAGGCCGAGTCTTCCACCCTTTACCAAGTATATAGATGCATTAATTAAATAAGAGATATTGTGATATCCCAACCATAATCCTGTCCACCATGGAGCAATCTTCAACTTCACCTGCAACTAATAACGCTATAAGAGGGGCTGAGCAAAAGCGGTAACATAGCCAAACAACGGTTTGCTAGGAAGGGTGAAAAAGGTTAGAAGCTGGCATGGCAAATTGGGAGGCTTGAAGAACAAATGATAGGTAGCGCAGCATAGCGATAGAACGAAGCAACTAGCAATAGCAATGATAGTAGTGAGATCCAGGGTGACGGTCATCTTGCCTGAAATCCCGCTAGGAAGAAGAACGAGTCCATGAAGAAGATGAAGCCACGAAGACGAACCAAGCGTAGTCGAACGAATCCTCACGATCGCAACGAAACAGGAACTAACGAGAAGAAGCACAACCGGAAAGAAGCAAACAACATAGTAAACACACAATCATAAACATGACATGATGCACAAACAATCATGATGCATGTACGGTTTAATAAGTCATGGCATGGCAAAGTGCAACAAACAATACTACAAGTTAAGTGGAGCTCAATATGCAACGAGTTGCATATTGACGAAACACCTCATTCGAGTTATTTAGTTTGCTCTCGTTTAGCTACACAACAATATTAAATGTTGTTAAACATGGCAAGAGGTGAAGCATATGAAAACTAACTATTTAGGCAAGTTTAAATGAGGCCGGAACAACAAACAACAATTCCGGAAAATCCTCATGTCCATATTTTAGTTTTGGTACTGTTCTGCCCTAAAACATACTTTAATGTTGTTAAACAGGAAAATAAAGTGGACCATGTTATTCTATGCATTTTTCCACCCCATTTACATATAAAGAACGTTTAAAACCGAGCTACGATTATTTAGTTATGTAATAAACCATTTTAACATGTCATTTATGCAAATTAATGCAAACAACAATTTAAACTTTTTAAACATGGAAGAAAGCAGCACATTATGAAAGTACAGGAAAATCTGAGCATATTTCATATATAACATGTTTTATTTGGATGCACGGACATTTAGGTATGAGTATTTTAAAATGATGGCATTTACTGTAAATATGCATGCACTGAAAATAGAGAAAAACTCCGAGATGAAAAAAAAACGCGGGCCGGATTGTAGCAACCTGCAGCGGCCCAGGATGACTTGGCCCGAGTGAGCGCTGAGTGTGTGCGCGTGCAACAGTAAAGAAAAACAGGGCAAAAATTGGGGTACCTGGGAATCGAACCCCAGACCCATAGGATGGACACTGGCTGCGCTAGCCACTGGGCTAGCTTTGTGTTGGTGATGCAAAGGGTGATCGGCACGGGGTAAAGTACATGGGCAACGCGACCAGGACCCAAACTGAAGCATGCTCGGGGATCTCAGCGGCGACAGCAGTGAGCAAGCATGGCGCCTGCGGTGGATGCTGAGCTACGGCGGGCGTGCGGAAAGGTTCAGGGTGCAGCGCACAGGTGTGGAGAATGCTCGGGGCGTGTGTGGCATGGTCTCGAAGCTTCCGAGCTGTCAGCCATGGGGGTTTAGGCCGGTGCTGGGCGGCTGCAAGGCGACAGGCGAGGCTCTGGTTGCGCGCGAGAGCTGCTGGTGTGCGTGGTTGGTGCGGAGCAACACGCGAGGTGTTGTTGCTGCAAATTGGACTCGGTTGAAGCATGAAGAAGCATACTTACTAAACGGATTTGAAGTCTGAACCCAAGCGAAGCAACTACAGAGAAACATGGCGGTATTGCAGGTCGAGGCGCTCGGCCACGGCCACGGCGGGGCGTGCAGGCGTGCAGCGGGGCAAGCGTGGGTATGGGCGTGCAGCGGATGTGGTGCTAGGTGTGGATGCAGGTGCATGCATGTACATGAGGCGCATGGGTGTGAGTCTTAGAAACTCGTCCATGGCGGATATGGGATCGGCGACTCGGGAAGACGACCACAGTGACAGAATTGAACCGGAGAGAGAGATGGGGAGGAACAGCGCTTCACCATGGGGGTGCTGCTGGAGTCGATCGGGGTCGGGGACGGGCGGAAGCGACGAGGGAATGTGCTGCCCGTGAAGCAGGGGAGGAGGAGGACGACGGGGAGGTAGCCGGACTTGGCGATCCTTGGGCGCGGCTCGTCGTCAGAATGGGTCCAGGGCAGTGTTCTCGATCGAGAAGACGACGGAGGGGAGGCCACGACAGAGGGATAGGCCGGCGGCGAGGTCGTGCCTGAGCCGGCCATGGCTCCTGGAGGCGGGGAAGCAGGTGCGTGGGTGCCCCTTACCTGTGGCGGCGGTGCGAAGGGGAAAAGAGGGAGGAGGAGGAACCCTAGGGCGAGGGCTGCTGGTTTTATAGGAGGGCGAGGCGAGCTGGCTCGGCCACGGTGGCCATGGCGAGCGTGTAAAGCAGAGGAGGAGAGGTAGGAGAAAGGTGGTGAAAGCTACAGTCTCCCCCGCTGACGGATGGGTCCAGCGTTGCCACGTGGGACGAGTGAAAGAGAGGGTTGGCTGGGTTTTGGGTGAGAAAAGGATCTGGAAGGATAAGTGGGCTGCTGCTGGGCTGCCTTCTACTGTGCCGGCCTGCTGGATGCTGGGCCGCTGCTCTCTTTCTCTATTTCTTCAAACAGAAATAAAAGAGCAAAATCACAGAGGAATTGGGGATGGTTGTGAGAGATATGATCATATCAATGGAGTCCAGGATTTGTGCAGAATTTGAATAAATTGCTTTGGGCATTTTTAAGGACAGAAAAATAATTCAAGTGTGAATTTAATTCACACTTGAGCCATTTTTGAACCCTACCAAAACAACTCCAAGATGAATGAAATTTGACACAGAGGTATAAGGCAAGGAGTATGATCATCAGGAAATAAATGAACATTAATGAAAGAGGGAATAATGTCACTTGCAATAAATGTGTGAGAATTGAAAGGAAGAAGCTAGTGATTTGGTGCTGCACTTGATGATGGTTAAGATGGGAGGGCAAGATGGAACAGCAAATTAGATGAGGAGAAGGAGTTCACAAAGATAACAAGCACATGAGAAATATGTACACTACAATGATGATCATGATGCAAATGCAACAAAAATGACAAAGGTCATATCACATCATGAAGCATGAATCAAAGCAAGTGAGATGACCATGGCAAACAAACAAGGATGGCACAATGCAATATAATAAAAGATGAACATGATGCAAGAAGCAAAAATGAAAAGGCACTCAACATGATCATGGCATAAACATATATGAATGAAATATGCAAAACAATTATGATAATGCAACAAACATAACAAACACGTGTCAACAACTAAAATAAATGGAAGGGCAACTGAACCGTCGGTCTCGGGGCGTTACACGCTCGTTCACCAGTGTGATATCGGCATCAATAGCTCCAATCTGCCTCCTTAGTTTGGCAACTTCAACGGACTGGTCGGCTACCGGATCCTTAGACACCTGCGCATATATACAGCGCAATCACTACTTATACAATATGATCCTCCGTTTGCCGCCTAGGGCGGGCAACCAAAGTCTCAGGGGCTACTATCCATATGGAGCACACCTAGCGCGTGCCTCACAACCAAAAATTATGTATTTTTCATTACATACCTCAAAGCCTCTGTGTAGGCTCGTAAATGCTTCATTCAAACCGCTTGTGGCGGATGAAATCTTCTTGAGCACCATGCTCATTAATGAGCGGTGCTCCTACGAGAGTGCAGCTCGCTCCAGAAGGCCCGTCAATATGTCCGGCCGGACACCAAACTGTGTCGGACCCTTCCCATCGCCCCCCGTGGGAGCCGAACGCTCCGGGCTCAGGGCGGCTGAAGGATTAGCTTCTGGCTTCGGCAGATCCGGACTCCTCCGTGATGACACCTCGGGGTCACCCGCCTCATGAGGCGGAAAGGTTGGTGGGGTCTCACACTCCATCATCTCTGGAGGGAGATCCCTAGAAGAGAACTCTGTTGAGAAGAGCTGCTAGCTAGACTGCAAAAAATGAATCCTGGTTATTGTTCTCAGAGAAATGCAGTACCTACGAATTAACGATTAACTCACAGCTCAGTTGAGGGCTGGCCCGTCGGCGGGCATGACGCGGTAAGGGCGCCCTTCAGGGCAGGGCCCCCTGGTGACGTTTTCTTCCCCTGCTTGGGCACCTCCGTCTCCAAGTCTTCGAAGGTGGCCCTCTTCTTCCCGCACGGGGAGGAGGCTTTAGACTCCCCACCCCGACTATCCTCCTTAGGGGAGGTAGCAATTCCCCCGGTTCGGATGCGCAGTGTGTGAAGTTAGGCTTCTCTGTTCTTCCCTTCGTCTTTCCCTGAGGGCATTTTGCTAAGCACCCGGCCAAGCATCTTGGCTATGGTAGGACTAGGTGAGCCTTCGGGAAGTGGCGCCGTACACCTGATTCTCTCCGCTTTGCTGAGCCATTCCTGGCCACGGAGGATTTTCAGAACGATGATCATGATAAATATAAACGAAGTGTCCGGTTTCGGGGTTACTTAGGCCCACATCCTCGGTGGTGTCTGGACACTTTACTTGTGGTCCAAAGAATAATTTACACATCCCTTTGAGCTTTAGGCCGAAGAAGAGTTGAATAGTCCGCAGACCCTCTGGATTGAACTCCCACATCCGGAGAGGCCGGCGTTTGCACAACAACATCCATCGGATTAGCATTACCTGAATTATGCTGACAAGGTTAATGTCCCTTTCAAGAAGCTCCCGGAGACGGCTCTGCAGTATTGGTACATCACTAGCAGACCCCCAATCCCGTCCTACGTTGTTCCATGACGCCAGTTGTGATGGAGGGCCCGAGCGGAAGTCGGGGGAAGCCACCCACTTTGTGCCTCTGGGAGCCGTGATGTAAAACCACCTCCGCTGCCATAAATCGGATACCTCTGGGAAAGAACCCTCTGGCCATGGGGCATCGGCATTCCTACTTATTATGGCACCTCTGCACTCCACATGTCGCCCCTTGATCATCTTCAGCCTCACATTGAAGGTCTTGAGCCATAAGCCGAAGTGTGGAGTGACGTGGAGAAAAGCCTCGCACACAATGATGAACGACGTGATATAGAGGATAGCGTCTGGAGCTAGATGGTGAAAATCTAACCCATAATAGAACATGAGCCCCCTCACAAAGGGATCAAGGGTGAGGCCCAAGCCGCGGAGGAAGTGAGGAACAAATACAACGCTCTCATTAGGCTCGGGAGTAGGGATGACCTGCCCTGGAGCAGGAAGCCTGTGCTGGATGTCGGCAGTCATATATCCGACCTCCCTAAGCCTCGCAATGTCCTCCTCTTTGATCGAGGAGGCCACCCACCAGCCTTGAAGGTTGGATCCGGACATATTGGAGGATCTGGGGTGTTTGAATTTGGGTCTCGGGTGTTAGAACTCGAGATGCGAAAGGGTGCAAGGGTGGTGGAAAAGAGGTATAGGCCTCGGCCCCTTTATAAAGGGGGTGAATATAAGGAGTCCTCAGCGTGACCACTTTAGAATTATCTAAAAACACGGAGTCATACCAACAGTCATCGTGGGGTGGCGCACGCCCGTATTGATGGAAGATCCCATAATAAGGGGAACACGATCTCTGCTTTGGCAGGGCGTGCCAATAAAACCACCTCGCAACGTGTATCGAGGTGGGTTAGAAAAACCGGTTCGTGTTGGGCCAGGCCACGATACAAGGGCACGACGCACAACGATTGCTAGCAGATCAGATTTATGCTATGCCCCCTACGGTGGTATGTGAAGATCATCTTGCAGATCTGGACACGGTTCAAGTGTTCGATGATTACTTTGGTGTATTCGGAGATGGAACCCGCCTTGCAATGCCGAAGACAAGACTGCGCGCCGGACTCATTGTCATTGAAGCCTGGTTCAGGGGCTACTGAGGGAGTCCTGGATTAGGGGGTATCCGAATAGCCGGACTGTACACTTTGTCCAGACTGTTGGAGCATGGAGATACAAGACTCAAGACTCCGTCCCGTGTCCGGATGGGACTCTCCTTTGCGTGGAAGACAAGCTTGGCGATCCGGATATCATATTTCCTTCCTTATAACCGACTCCATGTAAACCCTAGCCCTCTCCGGTGTCTATATAAACCGGAGAGTTTAGTCCTTAGAGGGACGATCACAATCATAATCATCATAGGCTAGCTTCTAGGGTTTAGCCTCCACGATCTCGTGGTAGATCAACTCTTGTACTACTCATATCATCAATATCAATCAAGCCGAAAGTAGGGTTTTACCTCCATCGAGAGGGCCCAAACCTGGGTAAACATTGTGTCCCTTGCCTCCTACCATTAGCCTAAGACGCACAGATCGGGACCCCCTACCCGAGATCCGCCGGTTTTGACACCGACAGAGGGCCTCCGACCCCTTCTTAATCGCTATCGTAGTGTGGGAAGATCCGGCCTCCCGCCGCCCACCTAGCGACATCCCGGTGACCATCAGGTATAACTTCCTTTGAAACCGTCCTTTCTCTACTTCCCGAGCTCCTGACGTCGCTGCATTTGTATCTTTTACTATTTCTCAGGCCCCCTCGTAGATAGGATAGATCGGCTGTTCGAAAACCACCTATTTTTTTATGTTTAAGAGGTAAAACTAGTTCATGCACTCGAATCTAGTACTACTTGGTTAAAACAAGGAAGAAAGGGGGTGGGGGTGGGGGAGGATTTGTTACCTGAATCTAGGACTTGGTCGAAAGAGGAAATAATGGGGGCGAAAAGTAGTAGAGACTGGCTATCCAACTGGTCTCTAGGTCTAATAGGGAAATAAAGGGAAACGCAGTACAAACTCAATATAAACCCGATCTATTGGTTGAAAAAGGAAAGAAAGTGGGGACTGGGGGACAAGTCAACAGAGTAAGTCCAGCACTAGATTTGCTAGCCTCACACAGTATAAGGTGGCTATACCGAACAAAAATGGGACCAACCCAGATATCCTGTTCTGATGTTTGTTGCCCCGAGCCACTCTTATGTAATGCCACTGGCAAAATGTAGCAGTCGCACTGTTAAAAGTAAGGACACGTTAAACCAATGTTGTTTTCAATGTAATGCCTCCAGTAATATGAATCAATGGCACTTCTTTACATGTCCTGCTAAAATTTCCCATTAAGATAAGTTGGTTCTTTTCGTTAGAAATGCAACTGTCCTGGTCCGCGTACTCTCCCGTGCCCAAAGTAATGTCGTATTTAACGGTTGTCATAGTTAATCCTAATGCCCACACTAATATCTAGCAATGCTACTGCTTTACAAATTACTACTGTCCTTGTAGGATTGCCATTCAGATAAGGAACATGCTTCTTTTCATTTGATGCATGTTTCATCACTTGTTAGTCACCCTCCTTTCCACATTTTTTGTGCAAACAGAGATATACATTTCACGCTCGATCTTAGTTGAACTGCACAAATGATATCCAAATTATAGTTGAGCATTCTAGGAGCTTCACAACCAACCTTGATGTTACTCAATTTTATTGCAACTAATGAAGAAGAAGCTCTGTGGGTTTCGTTTTCTGATGGAAATGGAACCGGGGCTGGAGCCCTTTTCTTAAAAAAATTTGAAGAAGAAGCTGCTAGCTCACTGGACATTGCTTCATTTTAGGTGAACTGCACTGAAAGGTCCCATGAATTGAATCATCCATGTTGGTGACTGAAAGAGCCAGCTTCAGCATCCTAGTCTAAGCACCCCTGGCCTCCATCCTTGCGACGCACGGTACACCTCATTTGCCACCTGCTCGTCCCTGGTATCACTAATAAAATGAAGTAACAATACAGTTAAAATAGAGCGAGTGTCATCTCTAGCATTTCATTTCCAATGTAGATAAAGAAAGTGCTTCTCTTTGTTAATGTATGTTTCATCAACTAGTCCCATTGTTAATGTTTAAGCGTTTCTGCAAACTGGGGTGCTTAATTTTAGTTGATATGTACAAAAATAGAGATTTGAATGTCTCAAGGCGCCTCCTTGTACTACCGCCGTACACTGATGTTCATCACTGGCAGAAGGTGTATCTGGGAGACTTGGGACGCTGTCCATATGAGGCATACCGTATGAGGCATCGCAGGGCCCATCTCGCCCTCGCAGCATGGCATACTATGATATTATCGCAGTATTTTCTTCTATTTATTTTGTGTGCTTCATCAACTAGTGCCACTATAATGTAATCACGCTTTTTCATTATCTATGCAAACAGGGTTATTCAGCTGCATTTTGGTGGAACTGCACAAATGCACGTATGGAACCGACATATATATGCAGAGTGCGAGGTGTGCCAAGTAAAAATTACCGACACCAACCATGTTGCATGCACGCATTGGCATCCACCACCACCAGTGGGATGTGTGGCGCTCTCTATGGACGGATCTTTCTCGGCAGCAAATCCTCTAACCAAATACTAGTAGCTTATATTGGCAGTTTTCTAGGGAGTACTCTTTTCTGAAAGAAGCACCAATCTATTTTTCTTTATTTGTACACTGTGTCACAACTTTGACCCAAAGGTCTAGAGCTATTTTAGGGTGATTGGCGTAGTACTCGGAGACTGATTGTAAGCATGATTTTCATTAGCTGTCACACTGATTGTAAGCATGAGCAGGTGGAAGATTAGGTTAGTGTGAAGCTTACCTTAAACCCTACCGCCACCATTGAAACGAGGCGAGCGTCGAGGGAACCGTGGAGAACGGCGGGGAAGCGACGTCGCACCATCTGGCCTCCTCTTGCAGTGGGAGAATGAATACTCCTATGGCTTCGGCTGGCTCTGCACCCTCACAAACGGCACACCATACTCGATCAATTCGTTATCCTCTGGGTGCTCGACCTTCGACCTGTACGCCCACCACCTCCGCCTGACTGTCGCCTCAGGCGAATCTGTCTGCTCCATCGCCCATAGGAGATACTCGATGAACTCGGAGGACTGCGGCGTGACTGCCGCCGAGGAGTACATGTACATCGCCGCCATCTCGCTCTTTCGCATACATTGCCACATGGCCCGCACCGCCTCGAAATCTCCCACTCATTGTCAAACCAACTAAGGATCTCCTTCAACCTGGCTAACTTTTCCTGGTCGCCGCCGGCGATCTGCCTGATTCGCTGATGCATCCTCTCCATAGATGTCCTTTTGAGTGGTCCGGTGCTAGCTTTGGAAGATGGGAGGAGAGATGGTGGTCTTGCAATAGAGAAGAGGGAGAGGCAAGATGGTGGTTTTGGAATGGAGATGATGGAGAGGAGAGGAGGTGGTTTTGCAATGGAGAAGATCAGAAGAGGGGAGGCGAGACGGTGGTTTTGGAATGGAGATGATGGAGAGGAGAGGAGGTGGTTTTGCAATGGAGAAGATCAGAAGAGGGAGAGGAGAGGAGGTGGTTTTGCAATGGAGAAGAGGGAGAGGAGAGGAGGTGGTTTTGCAATGGAGAAGAGGGAGAGGAGCGTGCGGCAGCGATTTACGATTGGACGAGAGGGCCGGCGCGCTGTGACTGGATCAAAATCAAAATCAATTTACCCTTCAATTAAGAAAGCGATCCCACATTAACTAGTCTCCCTTTTATTCTGGGTCATAATTGACCATGATTTTCGCACATAAAATATATGTTATACATTGCAAAAATAATATAATTTGAAAGTACATTTAGATACGAACCAAATGATACAATTTTTGGTGACATGCAGTCACATTTTGCTTGTCAAATACAGTACGTGGTCAAACTTTGACCCAAAATACGCAAAACAACAAAAAATACTTCCAAGACCAGTGCCGCTCTTCCGCTCTTCTTCTCTTAAACCACCACCGCTCCTCTCATGTTCTAATCTAAATCTAGCGCTGCTCCTCTCCTCTTCCATTTCAAAACCACCGCCCCTCCTCTCCTGTTCCAGTCCAAAACCAGCGTCGCTCCTCTCCCGTTCTAATCCAAAACCAGCGCTGCTCCTCTCCTCTTTCATTCAAAAACCACCGCCGGCGAGTGAAGGTGCTGTGGAGAAGTAGATCAATGGAGGAGTACAACCGATATGTGAGGATCGCTGACGGCGACCCTGTGAAGCTAGCTAGGATGTTGGATATACAGTCTTGGTTTGACAACAAGGACCAACTAGCAGCGACGGCGACATCCATGGCCAAATATCTGCAACAGAGTGAAAAGGCGGCGATACTCCCGGAGGGAGTTGCGCTGGAGTACATAGAGCTGCTCCTCTAGGCCATGGAGCAAACAGATTCACCGAATCTGATCGTGAGGGAGCGGTGGTGGGAGTATCGATCCCGGATGGAGTATCCACCAGAGATTGAAGGATCGAGCATCTACAGGGTGCCGTTTGTGAGGGTGTCCTGCCAGAGTGAGGCGGTGGAGTCTTCATCGACCGAACCCAACTGCAAGAGGAGAAAAGTAGTTGGCCCAACGATGCTTCCCCGCCATCGTCTCCCTCGCCGTTCACATCGTCTCACGGGGCGGCTGTTTGCCGCCGAGGAATAGGAGGGGGCTGCCCCCTAGCCCAATAGTCGGGCACGTTGTGAATTGTCAGGAGGAGCTTAGGGTTGTCAGTATTTGCAGGTTGTGAATTGTGTTTTGTGTTGTGTATTTTGAGAGTACTTTCAGATATGAATGTCTTTTGAATTTCCGATTTGCAGTATTGAGCATATGAAGTATTTTATGAATTCTAGAGATATATTTTTAGCACTTAAAAAATGTAGTTTCATAGGAGTATAAAAGTGCAGACAATGTGATTCTTAGAGAAGAAACTGCAAGTTTCAGTTTCAGAAAAGAAACTGCAAGTTCAGTTTCAGATAAGAAACTGCAACTTTCAGAGGCAGAGCATTTATATTAACACGGCCTTTTCAAACAGGGTTAACATCATGTTGGAAGTTTTATTCATGGTCGAAAATGGAACTACCAGCCAGTTAACATCATGCTGATCAACATTTCATGCATAGCACATCTTCATATGATGCACAGTCAAAATGCCCACACAATGTCGAGTGTGCGAAACACAGAGAAAATGAGGGACGAAGTTTTGGCAAGTGTTGGACGTGGTTTTGGGCTGCCCCGTCTAGGCTTTCATTTTTAACATGCGCAGCCCACGACCTCGGATGGGAGGTCCATAGGCCTGTTTGTATTTTCTTAGGGCCGTCATGTATCGACCGGCCTATGGACCTCCCATCCGAGGTTTTATTTTTGGCAGCCCAATTTATGTATTTTTTTGAAGAAAACGCAGAGGTCTGTTCTATTTTTCTATATAAGAATAGGAACGCCAGGTCCAACTTATGTTTCCCTTCTAACTATATTATATATATTTAAATTATTTTATATGTTATTATATATTATTTTTATTGTCATCATATATTTAACAGATACTTACATATGTAAGAAAACAATATCCCACATCTTATTAACTTATAAAAATAATTTCTTAACAAATAAAATCCTAGATTGTTTTGGCACGAAAATCCTAGTGATTGTGTACAAAAGCTTGGTAAGATTTAAGGACGAATGTAATAATATCACTTATTATTTAAATATATTTATAACAAAATGCTCAGCCCCTTTTTAGTTTTTGATAACATTGCTGGACCAACCCAACATTATAATTAGAATCAGCCCAGCAAAATCGTGTATTTTGAGAAAGTGCAAATGGCCTGTAATTTTTTAAGAAATAAAATAAGTGGGCTGCATGGACGCTACATTATTTGTTCACCCAGCCCAGCTAATGGTTGTAATTTTAAAAAAAAGATCGAATTGACTGTAAATTCTACCGCGCAAAAAAAAGACTGTAAATTCGCAAAAAATGGGTTGAATACGTGCCACATTTTTGGAGGCTGAAATGTGGGCCAGTAGGTCGAAGCCAACGCAAGTCGTTGTCAATTTAGTCAACAAATGATTCTGATATGTTAGCCATTGGATTTACATCCAACGACCGGAATCCATCTTCAATCTCTCATCTTCTTCCTCCAACGCCGCCGGGACCACCTCCCGCCTCCTGCTGCTAGCAGCTTTGCTTAGCACGCTTCGCTATGAAGCGCTACTCCACCATTGGCCAGGCCATCCCTCCATCCCTCCACACCTCCTGTTCTTCTCCACCGACTTCCGAACCACACCGCACTAGAACCAGTTAACCATCGTACACCTCTCTGTCTGCGACTCTACTCCTGCGTCTTCCCATCTCCGGCTTGTTGATGTCCGGGGCCTTGCTGTTGTCCACCACCTTGGATGCGCTCGGCGCGGTGTGGTCAACGTGGTCAATGAACAACACCATCGAAAGTACTATGCGTGGAGAGGCTGACAGCTGGGTCCATGGCCGCACATAAGGAAATGCCTCCTTATTACGCGCAAAATAATGATTCCTCCACCTGACATCTGGGACCCACCGAAAGGGCCTCTGTATTTCACGAAAAAAATGTGCCCCCCGCTGACATGTCGGACCCACCAGCTATCTTCGCACGCAAGGAAGTGCCTCCTTATTACGCACAAAAAAATGAATACTCCCCCTGCCAGCTGGAACCCAGCATAGTGGGAGGCTGACTTGTGGGCCTACCAAGTTAACGGGGATGGAGGGCTTTGTCAACTTAGTCAATATGAACGATTCTAGCTCCTGTTACCGTACGATGTTCATCTAATGGCCGTAGTGCTTCTTCAACCTCTGGTCTTCTTGCTCCAGCCGCCCAAACCAGCGTCGGTCGTGCCGCGTGCTCCTGCCTCCCGTGGCCGGTTGTGATGCCGTGGAGGCCTCACCGCCGCCTACTACTCCCACCGCTGGCCAGGCCATCCCTCTACTCACCCACACCCCTGTTATTCTGCGGCGACAGCAGCCTCACACCGCAGCCGAACCAGTGAACCCTCGTACTCCTCTTCACGTGGGCATCCACTGTTGCATCTTCCCCGGCTCCAAGTCATCCCCTTCCTAGGCCTTGCCGTCGTCCAACGCCGTGGTGCTCTCGGCGCGGCATGGTCAACATGGTCAAGGAACGACTTCCATCGGACGTGGACTGTACATGGAGAGGCTGACAGCTGGGTCCACGGCCGCAGCAAGAAAGTGCCTCCTTATTACGCGCAAAATAACGATTCCTCCACCTGACAGCGGGGACCCACCGGACGGGCCACCGTATTTCATGAAAAAAACATTTCCCTCTGACTGCTGGGACCCACTAGCTACATCTTCGCACGCAAGGAAGTGTGTCCGGGCAAAAAAATGATTCGCCCCCCTGACTGTTGTGACCCACCAGCTACATCTTCGCACGCAAGGAAGTGCGTCCGGGCAAAAAAAAACGATTCGCCCCCCTGAATGCTGGGACCCACCAGCTACATCTTCGCACGCAAGGAAGTGCGTCCGGGCAAAAAAACGATTCACCCCCCTGACTGCTGGGACCCACCAGCTACATCTTCGCAGGCAAGGAAGTGCCTGACAATCGGGACCCACCTGGTCGAAGCGCACGTAGCGTTGTCATTCTGGTCGCGAACGTGTACGTACATATATACTGGTTGATGTAGAGGCGCGCACGTGTCATAGTAGAGGCGCGTACATGTCGTAGTAGAGGCGCGCACGTAGCATGTACACGTATGTACAGCGGCCAGGGTGCAAGAAAGAAAATACGGCCACATATGTACATATGGGCAGGGTCTCAAACGCCTACTCGTGCATACGTACATGGCTGGGTCGGAACGGAGAAACATCGTCGTCGTCGTGTTCATGGGGAGCCAACCGGCTGGGTCGGAACGGAATGTGTGGTCGTGTTCATCGGGTGGGCTTGGACGGAACAGGTGATGGAACACAAGGCCTGGTGTACCGCAGAACGGAGGAAACGGACCTCCTACATTCGGAACGGGGTCCTATTGATCGGGAGGGGTGTGGCCTACTGCAAAACGGAGGAAACGAACCTCCTACGGTCGAAACGGGGGCCCTGTTGATTAGGAGGGGTGTGGCGTACCGCAAAACGGAGGAAACGGACCTCCTACGGTCGAAACGGGGGTCCTGTCCATCGGGAGGGGTGTGGCGTACCGCAAAACGGACGAAACGGACTTGTGTTGGAGCGCTACGGTCGAAACGGGGGTCCTGTTCATCGGGAGGGGTGTGGCGTACCACAAAACGGGACTCCACGGGATACTGTTCATCTCCACCGTCGACCTCCTCCAGCCTCCACGGGTTACCGTCGACCTCCTCCAGCCTCCACGGGCTACCGTCGACCTCCTCCAGCCTCCACGGGCTCCTGTTCATCCAGCCTCCACCGTGTGCTACTCCATGGGCTACTGTTCAACCACCCCTCCACCGTCTACTGTTCATCCAGCCCTCCACACCACGAGGTCCTGTTCAACCACCCCTCCACGGGCACCCCTCCACCGTCTACTGTTCATCCAGCCCTCCACCACACCACGGGGTCCTGTTCATCCAGAGGCAACGCCACCGCTCACTGTTCATCCAACCCCCCCCCTGCAACGCTCACTGTTCATCCAATCGATCGGCTCCAGTTAGCAGCAGTAGCGAAGGAATCGCTCAATCCGGTTCAGTTAACAGCCATCAATCGATCGCTCGGGTTCAGTAACACGTAGCCTGCAGTGCAATCTGTCAGGTTTAGTTAGAGCCCAACGCCTCGCTCGGGTTCAGTTAGAGCCAACGCCTCACACACACGCGCGTACGTGTACGAGAAAAACGCGCATCGCTCGGCCCCCGACCGCCCACCGTAACCGGGAACTTCCCGAAACTTTCCTCGCCCTCGCTTCTACCATGGTTTTTTCCGTCATGGATGGCCCAAAGAATGTCATGCAGCTGCGTCTCCGGCCTTCCCATGACGAAAAGCCCATTTTCTGTCATGATTTTTTTCATAGAAGTAGGAGCCCACCACATCTATGATGATACCGGGTTTTGTCACAATTATCGTCATATAAGTGTCATATGTATGACAGGAAAAAAATCGTTCGGCCCAAAATGTCACGGATGTGTCTTTTTTTTGTAGTGCCAGTGACAGCAGGGGTTGCAAGGCACGTATTCTATTATTGCCATCGAGGATAAAAAGATGGGGTTTATATCATATTGCTTGAGTTTATCCCTCTACATCATGTCATCTTTCTTAATGCCTTACTCTGTTCTTATGAACTTAATACTCTAGATGCATGCTGGATAGCGGTCGATGTGTGGAGTAATAGTAGTAGATGCAGGCAGGAGTCGGTCTACTTGTTGCGGACGTGATGCCTATATACATGATCATGCCTAGATAATCTCATAATTATTCGCTTTTCTATAAATTGCTCGACAGTAATTTGTTCGCCCACCATACTTATGCTATCTTGAGAGAAACCACTAGTGAAACCTATGGTCTCCGGTTCTATCTTTTACCATATAAGCTTTCAATCTACTTTTATTTGCATCTTTACTTTTCCAATCTATATTATAAAATACCAAAAATATATTTATCTTATCATACTATCTCTATCAGATCTCACTTTCGCAAGTGGCCGTGCAGGGATTGACAACCCCTTTATTGCGTTGGTTGCGAGTTCTTTGTTTGTTTGTGTAGGTGCGTGGGACTTTTGAGGAGCCTCCTACTGGATTGATACCTTGGTTCTCAAAAACTAAGGGAAATACTTACGCTACTATTGCTGCATCACCCTTTCCTCTTCAAGGAAAAACCAACGCAAGCTCAAGACATAGCAGTTACCTCTTCATCATTGGCACGGCTGGCCTCCGCGTCATTCTGAGAGTTTTCAGCATCAATAAGGTGTATAAATAAAGAGCCAAGGGAGTCATGTTCTACCTCCGACTCATTGTCATTCAATGCAAATAGCTTTGAGGTGTTCGTTTTCTTCTTGGCGGGCTTCTTGGGAGCCTTATTTTTTGTTCTGACCTTTTTGGCCGGTTTATCTTGGAGTTTCTTGTTCCAAAAGGGGGAGTCAGCCTGCAGAAGTTCAAGGAATAATGGGAAGGAAGATTGATAAATAATGATTTAGTGAAAGTTGTTTCAAAATACTTACAGTTGGCGGCTTGTTGAGGGTGCAGAAGGGATTTAGCCCCACTCTGCTGCAAGACTCTAAGCTCTCGTTGAGTAGAGATTTAGTCATCGTATTGATTGTGCCATCATCCATCTCTATTTGGCAGTGGCGTTGGGGATCTTTGACATTACCAATATAGTCACACATTAAGCTGGGTCGGCAGCTTAAGGGTAAGATCCTCCATGCGACCCAACATCGAACTAGATCGACTCTAGTCAAACCATTGTCCATTAAGGCCCTAATCTTTGAAAAATGGGCATATATTTGGCCCGTGCTTCTGTGTTGATCCACTCTGGGATATGGTTTCCATTGCTAAGCTAGTTTCCACGGAAACCCGACAGAGGATTTTCATCCGCTGGAGATGTGTCTTGGCAGTAAAATCACGTCTGGTTCCAGTCCTTAGGATGAATGGAAAGTGCGGCAGCAGGAAAAGTGGCTTCTTTCCACCTCTGAATTGAAATACCCCCTATTTCTAGGCTAGGCCCATCTGTGAACTCGGGCTGCCGGTTCAAGTAATAGAATTCCCTGAACAGTTCTACAGTGGGCTCTTGTTGAAGGTACACTTCACAAAAAACTTGAAAGTTGCAGATGTTCGAAACAGAGTTGGGCCCGATGTCTTGAGGATGGAGTTTGAAGAAATGCAGCACATCACGAAAGAATTTTGAGCCGGGTAGGGTGAACCTACGGAGCATGTGATTAGTAAAGACTACAACTTCGCCTTATATTGGGGCGGGTATAGCCTCATCTCCTGGAGCCCTCCAATGGATAACCTAATTTGGTGCTAAGACGCCAAATTTGACATGATCGTTGAGAGCTTCCTCCGTAACAGTGGAGACGACCCAGTTGCATGAAGTAACGGTTTTTGTCATTTTTGTTGATGAAAAGCCTAGAAAGAAAAGTGTTGCCGGGTTAAGAATATGTGTTAAGCCAGCAAGTGATTCGAGGGCAGGTATGCAAAGCAAGGTTAATTGGTATACAGAGAGTACGTGTTATAAAGGTTGGCATGATTAAACCGGCAAGGAATAGCCAAGTTACATCAAAAAAATTGCATTGGCGGTTTAAAAGGATTCAGAGTTAAGCCGACAGGTATTTGGCGGATTATAGGTTGTCATTTAAACCGCCATGAGGAGCTAATGACTACATATCTGGAGTAGAGCTGAAATTTTGCTAAGTGCTAAATAAACAGGTGCCAAAGATTGGTTCTATGATTTTGGATCTACAGCAGTTCGACAAAATAAAATAAATCCTAACCTAAGGCTATGGCAGTGGAAAGAACTCATATTCTCGGATGGGATCCTATGCAGATTGCAGAGAGCATACTTTCTATGATTGGAAAGGGATGCAAAAACTAATACCGCACAACTTTAGAGTCAAGTTCAGATTAAACTGAGCGTTAAGGGGAAAGATGAAGAACGGTGAAGAACACTGATGAACGGCAAAAACCCTAATGCAGATCTGCTACACGGGAAGAGGATTACTTACTGGCGCTACTGAAGAGCGGAGGTGCACCGCAGTTTTCTGGTCCAATCAGGTCAATGCAGCGGGCGGAGTTGGTGCAGTTGACAGAGGACAACGGCGGAGGAGCTCGATTGCAGCGGAGTCATGAGGAGGAAGAAGATGTGAGGGCAGGGGTAAAAAGTGAAAGAAGGACCCCCTGTCCCTATTTATAAGGAGGTGAACGGCCAGCATGCGCGGGAATTGAGGAGGCTGAAAATGATTATGTGGCTATATGGACGCCTCAATTTTTGAGAAGTCTATTAAGATAAAGATCTGTTGAGATATCTTGGGCCTTGTGCAGAATTAATGCACGTGATGTCATGGCGGGTTACCATGCTTCTGCGATGTGACGTCATGGCGGGTTACAACAAATTGGTAAGGAATTGATAATGGAAGATTCTACCAAGTCAAGTAGTGGAGATTGATGTGAACAAGTTCAAATCAACCTGGGGCCTAATGTTGGGGATATAACTCCTAGGTATGACCCGCCCAGGAGGGGCCAGGTCATGCCATTGGCGACTTAAGCATGAAGATGGCGGTTCATGGATCATGCTTATTGAAGGCCCAAGGCCCGGAGGTGACTCAAGGCCCAAAGCCCAAAGGTGTGAACCACCAGGATATGACTTGTTCTGTAAGGCAAGCTTAGTTAGAAACCGAGCCAGTCATGTTTGTGTGAGCCGGCAGGGACTTTGTAAGCCGCCGAGCATCAACTTGTATATAAAGGGGTGACCCGGCAGTGGGTTAATTGAAGAAAACAATCAATCGTGCACTAGGTCAAACGTATTCACTCCCTGGTAACCGAAACACAAGCAATACAACCAAAAGTAGGAGTAGGCTTTTATCTCAATGAGAGGGGCCAAACGCCTGAGGGGGGTGGCATACCCTGGTGCCTAGTGGCCACCTTCTTCACCTCTTGGTCGTCCCATGAAGCTTCTAGTGCCTCTTTGGTTCCAAATAAATCGTCAAAAAGTTTCGCTGCATTTGGAGAACTTTTATTTCTGCACAAAAAAACAACACCACGGTAGTTCTGCTGAAAACAACATCAGTCCGGGTTAGTTCCATTCAAATCATATCAAAACCATATAAAATTGTTGTAAATTATAGATACGTTGTTGGATACATATCACACACATCTTGATACTCGTGGTGGAGAATAGAATAGATATCCAGCTGCCAAATTGTGCCTAATCCTTTTTGCTACAACACCCCAAACAATAAGGGAGTCGAAGGCACATGAGATGTCAAGCCTCGGGAGGTTACCTAATTTTTCAATTGTGAAATCATTTGGCTACCTGCTGACTTGTAGGAAGTTATCATGCAGATTGTATCCCTAAATAAACACATATTGGTCAGCGCAAACAAAATCCACTAGTTGCAGTCTCAATTGATTAGCCAATGTCTTTGTGAGGAATTTTGGCACACTGCGAATGAGGCTAATCAGGCGAAAATCACCAATCTCCTTGGCATCCAGCTTCTTGGGGATCAAGGTGATCAAGGCACAATTGAGTTTGCCAAATCCCCTTCCATCAACATTATAGAACTTGTGGAAGACAACCATGACACCAAACTTGGTAATAGTCCACGCCTTTTGGAATAAACATGCAATGAACCCATCCGGCCAGGGAGCCCTGTTCGGAGGCATGCCTTTGACCGCAAGCAAAATTTCTTCTGCAGTAAACATCAAATCCAACTCTTGAAGGTCCTGCCGCTCCATCTGCAAATACTCCATGTCCAGAGTGTGATATCAACATTGTCCCTTACCCAAGAGCTGATCATAAGCCGCAAAGAATGTAACTTCCTTATCATGTTGCTCGGTGTAGATATGGCCATTACAGTGCATAGCCAGGATGAAATTCTTCGGGTGATGCCCATTGACAACCAGTTGGAATAAGCTGGTCTCTGTGTCTCCCTCCTTGAGCCATAACAATCTAGATCATTGATGGTTCTCTCCAAAGAGGAGATTCCCAGAACGGTGAGCTTTAGCATGTGCCTAAGCCATCGTTCACCATCAGACAATAGCCTCCTCCCCCGAGTAACATCAAGGCAAAAGATAATTGTGTTGGTGATAGCAATGTGCAGTTTGACATTGCCAATTTCCCCCAAGCCTGGTGATACGCAACCATGTTTCTTAGCAGTCCATCCAGTCGTTTGAAAGGGTCATGTATCGCGGGGTCACAAGTCCAGGAAGCCTCCTCAAAGCCCTCCAATTTACACCAAAACAACTCAAACTTGAACCTCTTCTTAGGGTTTAAAGCATTGCTGAAAGACAATAGAAGGGGCGTGATCAGAGACCGAGGTGGAAAGCGCGTGTAGTAAGTTATCGGGGTACAGAAGCTCCCAGTCAATCGAAGCAAGCGCTCTATCATTCTTGTTCAGCATGGGCTCCTCTCTATCATTGCTCCACATGAATTGCCTCCTGTGCACGTATATATCCTTGAGCTCATGCTCATCCGCAGATGCCCGCAAACCAATCCATGGTACGGTCAAGGTTAACTTATTCTTCTCTGATGCCCTAGGATCATGTTTAAATCACCGATAAGTAGTCAAGGGCCCGGATAAGCGACCCTCCTATTGCAAAGATCCATGAGGAATCAGGCTTTGTCAACTTCCGATTGTGACACATACAATATTATGAGCCACCAGTTACCTCCATCTATCACCGATACCTTGCTGGTCATGAAGTTGGAATCGAATCCAAAGCTATCAACTGACAAGGCAGTAGGGTCCCAAGCAACCAGGATACCTCCATGGGACTCCACCGAAGGAAAGTATTGAAAACAACCAAAGGCTCGACCAAGACATTGCACCACGAAGATGTCAATCGACTCCAATTTAGTCATTTTTTCTTTCACTAATAGCGGAGTTGTACATGAAATGCTCAATTTGGATCACATAATCATTCCATTGGATCAGCATGTCATACCAAGCAGGAACATCGTAGGTGCTAGTCGTCTCATGTAATCTTGATTCCCTCATCTTTGCATGAATCTTAGTGTGGAGACATTGGCTTGGAGCAAGGTCAGTAACAGACGTTGTTGCTAGCTATATGTCAATGCCATGTCACCTAAAGCCTTCATAAAAGCCCACTAGTATAATAGATGGACTCTAGACTGGCTACTAGCATTAATACTTGCATGTGAAAAGAGGCAAATAAACAAAGGTGATTGGAAGATAGAGGAGGGAGATCTGCTTTTTAGCTTTCACACGGCTGCATGCAGGCTTAATTTCTCGTTTCTTGCGCTGTTGCTCGTCGATAAGTGAAGCGCCCACTACCTTGTCTTTCCTTCTTTATCTCTCCTCCACCTGGATTTTGGTGATGCGGGAGGGTTTATAGCCTGTCGATTGAGACTTATTGTACTTGCTCTTAGGGTGGCAATCTAGACACAACATTGTAGAATTTAATATAGCAACACCGTTATATGCATGTTGGTGCTGATTTCACTGGTTATCTTTTGGGAACCGGCTCCTCTACCGTGCAATGGGCAAGACGGGGATGCTATAGTACCCAGTGCAGTGAACATCTAGAAGGCACAACAGGATGCATTGTAGCACCATTTACTATTTTGTCCTGTAGCAAAATGTGTTGTTCCTAAACTGTAGCATGTGTACTATTTATGTGTTGTAGGAAAGAGATCTGAGCTATTCATTCTGCATCTGACGACTAATAGATGGCTAAAGGCAGCTCCCATTGCACGGTAGAGGAGCCAATTCCTATTTTTTTCTTGCATGGAGGGAGACTATCACATGCTTTTTGTGTCATTACTAGTTTCTTGGTTGCACCAAGATTAATGCCTGTCTTCTCTAACCATGTATTGGAGAACTTTTACCTCTTGACTGTAACTCTGTAGTTATGAAATAAAACTCCTTTTACCCCCACAATAAACAAATAAAAGAAAAAGAAAAGAAACTGATTTGCTATTCCTTAATTGTCTAGAGAAATTCTCGATTTTGCTTAGAGTAGAGCAATGTAGCCCTGAGCTCGAGGCGGGTAGGTCGCAATGTTACCAACGAGGACTCACTAGGACATCACCGGAGGAGGGATGACATACTTATTGCAGCATCGTTGGGGAGGAGAGGCAGTGAGTTTGTAGGTTCGGCCGTTCGGGTGCTAATGCTAAATATGGTCGGGGAGGGGGGGGGTAGAGGGATGGTCGGGGACAATTGTTGTCGGCAGACGGTTAGGCTAGCGTAGTTGGGCGAGTAGAGCAAGAAGGTGGCCAATGGTGAAGAAGGTGGTGACGCCGCGGAAGGAAGAAAAAGGAGCACGTGGAAAAATTCAACTGATTCAATGCGGTCCCGACAATTTCTGGATGACGATAGTTTGCCCGAGCTTCGCCAGTTTTTTTACTCCTTGCAAAGCAGCAACGACATCCCTGCAAAAAAAAAAGCAACGGTACCACATACTCACACGTGGTAAAATAGTAAGGTGTCATAACTTTTTAGGGGAAAAAAAATGAAGGTTCCTATACTCCAACAGATTTTATCTTCATTTTGCCTCCAGTGGAGAATCAACTTGCCCACCTTGAACTTAATTCACATGCAGGTTCTTCGTTTGATTCTAATTCTGTTATTTCTTGGGATGGTAGTCTTCCCAGCCTTATTTTTGATGAGATTTTGAATGATGTAAGCTTATTTAGTTTTCATTAAATTTTTCAGAAGGCTTTTCCGTAAAAGAAAAACTTGCCCACTTTGAACTTTATTCACATGCAGGTTGTTTGCTCATAAAAAGGAAAATATTTTTTTTAAATACGCACAAGCATGCATGTCATATACTACTTCATACTTCCTCCGTTCGGAAATACTTGTCCTCAAAATGGATAAAATGGATGTATCTATAAGTCTAGATATAACCATTTCGAGCACAAGTATTTCCGGACGGAGGGAGTAGAAGAGAATCAACTTGCAAAATGTTGGAACTAGCTTGATCAGCTTGCCGCGTGCACATTGATCGGCTTCCCGACCGTGAAACCGCCGTCCACCACTAGGTTATGGCCAGTGACATACTTGGCCTCGTCGGACGCCAGGTAGACGGCAGCCCTCGCCACGTCCTCCGGCTCCAGCACCGCCCCATGGAGCTCGCTCATGCCCCTCTCCACCATCCGCTTCAGCGCCTCGTCGCCGACGCCCGGGTGCGCCCTCGCCAGCGACCGGACCAGCAGCGGCGTCGCGATGGCGTGCGGCGAGATGGCGTTGACGCGCACGCCGTCGCGCGCCAGCTCCTCCGCCACCAGCCGCACCACGCTCACCACCGTCGCCTTCGAGAGGCTGTACGGGAGCGCCGCGACCCCGCCCATCATCCCCGTGGTGCTCCCCGTGCAGAGGACGCAGCCGCTGCGCCGCGGCACCATGACGCGCGCGGCGTGCTTGACGGCGGCCACCGCGGACCGTGCGTTGGCCGCCATGACGCGGTCGAAGTCCGCGAGCTCGAGGGCCGCCAGGGGCGCCGGCGCCGAGGACCCGGAGACGCCGGCGTTGCTGTAGAGGACGTCGAGCCGGCCGTGGCGGGCCACGGCGAGGTCCACCGCCGCGGCGATCTGCGCCTCGTCGGTCACGTCGCAGCGGGTGTACTCCGCGCCCGGGCCGAGCTCGGCCGCCACGGAGCGGCCCGCGTCGTCCTGGATGTCCGCGAGGATGACCTTGGCGCCGTTCCGGATGAACTCGACGGCCGTCGCCTTGCCGATGCCGCTGGCCGCGCCGGTGATCACGGCGACTTTACCGGACAGCCTCTGGCAGCTGGACGACGTCGAGAAGTAACCGGCCAAGTCACACGAAAATGTCCCCGCAGCTCTGCTCTTCTCCCTCCTGCATCCATGGGCGACAACAAACAAGCCAGTTCCCAGCCGGGTCAGCAAAACTTGCTTCTTCTAATCTTCTTCCACGAAGCCAGCGAACATATGATATAAACATAATCAAAATCCAGCGGCAGAGACAAAAAGATCGAGGAGAGACCTGAGAACAAGCTTCATTGCTCCGAGCATCGTAGCAGACGCCGTACCGAGCTTCGATCTCCCTGAGCAAAGCTGATCTCCGAGCTGTGACTAAGCTGAGAGTTCTGTCGTGAGTTATTATAGACCTTGTCGCGTCCGTGATAAATTAAATTAGGAACCACTCTCCTACGGCTGCTCATGTCGCTGTCGGCTTGGAGGGCATGTGCGGGATTCTAGAATCGGCACATAACGCCACCGGCGACGGCATTGCCACGTTCTCACCCATTGGTCCAGGTCACCGACTGTTTCTCTTTCTCCCCCAACAACTCGTGTTTTTCAACCGACGCGCCTTTGTCTCGACGGGCAGCGTGTCCACAAAGATCACTTCCCTCAAGTTCTGCGTTGACACGGCGGCCGAGTCGCGCACAGTTTAATAAACGAGACGGGAACAAGAGTGGTTGCTGTCTAGTGCAGGGCAGGTGGCGCTGTGACTGCACCTAGGTAGGAGAGTGATGTGGGCTGTTGACTAGTTTTTCTTTCTTCTGAGAAATTTATAAACAAGATTACTACTCCCTCCGTTCCATCGAAAATTCATAGCTGATCCCTCATCACCTCCTATATGAACAGTAAACTCAACTAAAATAGCAACAACATAAAAAACAATTTTTTATATGAAAAGTTACCTATAACTAAGTTTTTTTTATCAAAGAAGAGCTTGCCTCTTCCGATTTTCATTACTGAAAACCACCAGAGTTCACAACCAGATTCAGCCTAAAAGAAAGGACTACAACGCTACCAGCACGCCATTGCAACATCCCAGAAGGCCAACACAGGCCAGCCAAACCGCGCAAATACCCAAAACAAGTTCACCAGCGACGACAGAATCCTAACTGCAACGATCATAATTACATCAAAAGCAACCATGGAGCTGAAGGAGCCCAGCAACTAGAAGAATAACAAACTTTAGGGTCACCACCACAAGAGTTTCTTCATTCCAGCCTCGCTACATTGATCTTCCACCCTTGCTTGGCTGTGTACACCTCACTTGCTGCCCGTTCCAGCACCCTTGCTCCCAGCTCCAGCGTTTTTTTTACGGCTCCTTTATCTGCAGAATGGACCAGTCATTTAACCACCTGCACATCATTTTGACAATGTAGAAAGGATCATTTATACTTTTCTTTTCAAAAATAATCGCATTCCTACTTTTCCAAATTGCCCAAAACAGGGCTGAAATCCCCACCATAACCATTTTCTTGTCTTCTTTATTAAATTTCCTAATCCAATCCCCAAAACAGTCTTTTACATTTAATGGAACAGTTTTAAATCCACACACACATCTGACCAGACTCCATAACAGTGAAGCAGCAGGACAAGAAAAAAGCAAATGATCAATCGATTCATCTTTCCCACAAAGAACACAATCCTTTCCTCCCTTCCAACCTTTTTTCAACAACACATCTCTAGTTAGAATACTTTTTGGTTAACTAACCATAAAAACACTTTCAGTTTTGCAGGCACCTTAGATTTCCATAGGTATTTCTGGAGGAATTTCACCCCTACAGTAACCAATTTCCTATAAAGGGACCCCACAGAAAACCTATGGTTAGCAGTGAGGGTCCAGAGTATTTTGTCTGCCCCTCCCTGCATTTGAATTTCCTCACATCTCTTTTTGAGGCAATTCCATAGCCCCAAAGTCTCCCCATACAAGGTCCTTCTAAATTTGAACCCATGCCAACCTTTCTGTATGGCCTCCTCCACAGTAATATTATGGTCGAAGCTTATATCATATAATCTAGGATAAGCATCTCTTAAAGGTTTACCATCAACCCAGGAATCTTCCCAGAACCTAGTGTTTCTCCCATCCCCCATTTTTTTCTTAACAAATTTGTAGAAGATCTCCTTAATTTTCAACAAGTTGGCCCAAAATTGGGAGTCCCCGGGCCTCTTGCTTACTAGAGCCAAACAACCATCCTTTCTATATTTTTCATCCAATATATCCTGCCAAAGACCTTCCTGAGTCTCCATTTTCCAGAACCATTTAGCAAGAAGTGCAATATTCATTATTTCAAGATTCAGTATCCCTAAACCACCTACTTCTTTAGGTAAACATCACTCTTTCCAATTCACTAGGTGATTTTTTTTAACATTCTCATCTTCCTGCCAGACCAACCTGGACCTAAAAAAATCTGCTTTCTTTATAACCCCTTTGGGCACAGCATAAAAGGACATCATGAATAAAGGTATATTGGTCAGGCAAGCTTGCACCAGAGTGATTCTACCCGCAATGGAACCCAGCAACTTTTCTTGCCAGCATCCACACCTTTTTTCAATTTTGTCAATCACACAATCCCAGTGTGTGTTCCTGATTCTGGTTTCTGACACAGGCATTCCTAAGTATTTAATAGGTAAACTCCCCATTTTACATGTCAGGATTTCTTGATAAATCGTTTGTTTCTCTTTTGCCTTGCCAAACAGTAACAATTCACTTTTATGAAAATTGATTTTGAGCCCAGACATTTGCTCAAAAGTCCCTAGAATGAGTTTGAGATTTTTCACACTTTCCACCTCATCTTTGATCAAGAATATAGTGTCATCAGCATATTGTAACATATTAATTCCCTTGTCTTCTCTTTTACTTAATACCCCTTTAACCAAATCATGCTTAAAAGCATTACTCATTAAAATGGCTAAGGCATCAACAGCTATGTCAAATAGTAAAGGAGACATAACATCTCCTTGCCTTAAACCTTTGAAATTTTTAAAATATGGGCCAATTTCATCATTCACTTTAACTCCAACATGCCCCCCTCTCATAGTTTCCATTACCCAGTCACACCATTTATCAGGAAATCCTTTCATTTTTAACATTTGAATCACAAAGGGCCATTTTATTTTATCATATGCCTTCTCAAAATCTACTTTGAATATTAGGGCATCTTATTTATTCTTGTGGAAAGAATTCAAGGCTTCATGCAGAATTACTATCCCCTCCATTATGTATCTGCCCCTTAATAAAGGCAGTTTGGGTTCTGGAGATCACAGGGGCCACACATTTAGCCAGCCTATTCATTAGTACTTTAGTAATAATTTTGAAACTAACATTTAACAGACAAATAGGTCTAAACTTCTGGATTTGTTTAACATCATTGGTTTTTGGTATCAAAGTAATTATACCATAATTAAGTCTAGCAATATTGATTTCCCCTTTTGCAAAACTATCCACTAAGGCTTTCAGATCCCATTTAACCACTTCCCAGAAGTCTTGATAGAAATCAGCAGGGAACCCATCAAGCCCTGGGCTTTTGTTTCTTTTCATCCCAAAGACAACCTGATGTATTTCAGTTAGGGAAAAGGGTGTCAGAAGTTCGTCTTTATTTTGTGTGTCAATTTTGTCCATCTCCATCTCTCTCAATCAAATATTAGACTCTTCAGGATGTCCAAATAATTCTTTATAAAATTTGGTTATATACTCCATTAACTTCTCATCCCCTTCTACAATCCCTTCCTCCTGCTCCAGGGAAACAATTCTATTTTTCCTTCTCCTCCCATTCACCTTAGCATGATAATACCTAGTGTTTCCATCCCCATCTTTAATTTATGTATCTTTATATCTCTGCAACCATTTCATTTCCTCTTGTAACATCACTCTTTTCAATTGAGCTCTAAGCTCCTTCTGTTCATTTCTATCCACAGCACTTAGACCCATAATCTCAGCTCTCTTGTCTAAATCATCAAGCTCCCTTATTATCTCCATTTTTATTTTTCTGTACCAAGCATCCATGTTTCTATTCCACCATGTAGCTTTCTTCCCCAGTTTTCTTAGTCTTGATTGCCATCTATCCAAAATGTCCCCAAAATATCTCTCATTCCAGGTGTTATACACCAACTCTCTAAAACCCTCTCTCAGCAACCAAGCATTTTCATATCTGAATATATATTTATGTGTATGTGCCTCCCCTGTATCCAAGAACAAGGGGGTATGATCAGATATTTCTCTAGCAAAAGCTTGCAATATGGTCAGTGGATATTTCTCCTCCCAAGCTGGGCACATCAACACTCTGTCCAATTTTTCAAAAGTAGGGTCTTCCTAATTATTAGCCCAAGTGTATTTCCTCCCATTCAGAGGCAATTCCCTAAGCCCTGCTTGTTCAATAATAGCATTAAACATAAAGGGCCATTGTTCATTCAGCATAGGCTTGTTTTTCTCCTTCCCATTTCTAATAATGTTAAAGTCTCCCCCAACAAAGCAAGGAAGGGGATTATCATGATATAATCTTGCCAATTCAGCAAGGAAGTTGGCTTTCCCTTCCTTCTGAGCATCCCCATAAACAGTAATCAGGTTCTAGTGCATTTTAATATTCTTATCAAACACTAACTGTGACGCCCCCGATTCAATCGTACACTAATCATACACGCAAACATGTACGATCAAGATCAGGAACTCACGGGAAGATATCACAACACAACTCTACAAATAAAATAAGTCATACAAGCATCATAATACAAGCCAGGGGCCTCGAGGGCTCGAATACAAGTGCTCGATCAGAGACGAGTCAGCGGAAGCAACAATATCTGAGTACAGACATAAGTTAAACAAGTTTGCCTTAAGATGGCTAGCACAAATTGGGATACAGATCGAAAGAGGCGCAGGCCTCCTGCCTGGGATCCTCCTAACTACTCCTGGTCATCGTCAGCGGGCAACACATAGTAATAGGCACCTCCAATGTAGTAGGAGTCATCGTCGACGGTGGCGTCTGGCTCCTGGGCTCCGACATTTGGTTGCGACAACCAGGTAGAAGGGAAGGGGGAAAAGGGAGAGAAAAGCAACCGTGAGTACTCATCCAAAGTACTCGCAAGCAAGGAGCTACACTACATATGCATGTGTATATGTGTAAAGAGGCAATATCAGTGGACTGAACTGCAGAATGCCAGAATAAGAGGGGGATAGCTAGTCCTGTCGAAGACTACGCTTCTGGCAGCCTCCGTCTTGCAGCATGTAGAAGAGAGTAGATTGAAGTCCTCCAAGTAGCATCGCATAGCATAATCCTACCCGGCGATCCTCCCCTCGTCGCCCTGTGGAAAAGCGATCACCGGGTTGTCTGTGGAACTTGTCTGGGTGTATTTTATTAAGTATCCGGTTCTAGTTGTCATAAGGTCAAGGTACAACTCCGGGTCGTCCTTTTACCGAGGGACACGGCTATTCGAATAGATAAACTTCCCTGCAGGGGTGCACCACATTTCCCAACACGCTCGATCCCATTTGGCCGGACACACTTTCCTGGGTCATGCCCGGCCTCGGAAGATCAACACGTCATAGCCCCACCTAGGCACAACAGAGAGGTCAGCACGCCAGTCTAAATCCTATGCGCGCAGGGGTCTGGGCCCATCGCCCATTGCACACCTACACATTGCGTGGGCGGCCAGAAGCAGTTACGCTGTCCAATCTGGCACGCGCCGCTCCGTCGCTGACGTCAAGAAGGCTTCGGCTGATACCACGACATCGAGTGCCCATATCTTTCCCGCGTAGTTGGTTAGTGCGTATAGGCCAGTGGCCAAACTCAGATCAAATACCAAGATCTCGTTAAGCGTGTTATTTTGAAGTAACCGCGAACGCCGACCAGGGCCAGGCCCACCTCTCGCCTAGGTGGTTTCAACCTGCCCTGTCGCTCTGCCACAAAGTAACAGTCGGGGGCCATCGGGAACCCAGGCCCACCTCTACCGGGATGGAGCCACCTGTCCTTCCAGCCCCCATATCGGAATCACTTGCGGGTACTCAACGAGCTGACCCAACTTTAGTCACCATCTGTAGTATGTATATATGTATAGTATATACCCGTGATCACCTCCCAAGTGATCACGGCCCAATAGTATAGCAAGGCAGACTGACAAGAATGTAGGGCCAATGATGATAAACTAGCATCCTATACTAAGCATTTAGGTTTGCGGGTAAGGTATCAATGACTGTAGCAATAATGACAGGCTATGCAATAGAATAGGAGTAACCAAACAGTAGCATGCTACACTACTCTAATGTAAGTATTATAGAGAAGAATAGGCGATATCTGGTGATCAAGGGGGGGCTTGCCTGGTTGCTCTGGCAAGAAGGACGAGTCGTCAACACCGTAGTCGAACTGGGCAGCAGCAGCGTCGGTCTCGTAGTCTACCGGAGAGAAGAGGGGGAAGAAACAGTAAATACAATGCAAACATAAGCATGACGACGCATGACATGACAATGAGAAGTGTTAGGTGTGCCCTAATGCGGTAGTAGGTGATACCGGCGAAAGGGGGAAACATCCGGGAAAGTATCCCCGGTGTTTCGCGTATTCGGACAGGTGAACCGGAGGGGGAAAGTTGTGGGTTCGCTATGCTAGGGATGTGTGGCGGACGAACGGGCTGCGTATCCGGATTCGTCTCGTCGTTCTGAGCAACTTTCATGTACAAAGTATTTTCATCCGAGCTACGGAATATTTTATAATAATTTTCAAATATTTTAATTAATTTCTGGAATTACTAAATTCGTTTAATTGAAAAATTAATTTATTGCATCAGCGTGATGTTAGCATGACGTTAGCGGTCAACTCTGGTCGTTGACCGGTCAAACTAATGGTGGGGCCCGATTGTCATTGACTCAATTTACCTAAACAGAACTAGTTAGTTCAATAAGGTGATTAGGTTGATTAACCAATATTTATTAAGTTAACTAATTAAATTTATTTATTTATTTCCCTTTTTAACGTTTCACAAGGGCGGGCCCCACTTGTCATTTGGCCAGGGGGCCATAGCGGGCACAGGGCGCGCGGGCGACGGTTGCGGGCGCCTTGTTGGGCTCAGCAGGAAGGGGCGGACCCGGGTGGCGGCTAACAAGGGGGCCGCGGCCGTGAAAAGGCCGGCCGCCAGTGGCCGGAGCGGGAGGTAGCCGGCGGGAGCGTGGTGGCGCGACTGCACAGCAGAGCGGGGTAACAGTGGTGGTGGCAGCAGGGTGGAGCGGGCGGTGACAGGCGAGGCCTGATGGCGCGAGTCATGCGCGTGGGGGTGCATAGGAGCGCGTGGGCGAACAGCGGTAAACGGGGCGTGGTGGTTGCGCGAGGTCGTGGTGGGACGGAGCGGTAGGGCACAAACCGGCGCCGATAGTGCGTGGGGGCATGGCCAGGGCGCGACCCGGCCACGGTGAGTGTGGGGCCGAAGCGCAAGAGGTAGGCGCGGTCAGATCCGGCGACGGGAGCAGAGGGGGAGAGGAGAGGGGCGAGGCTCACGGGCGGTGCAGGGGAATAGCGGCGTGCTCGAGGAGGAAGACGAGGACGGCCGGCGCAGGAGAGGAGGCGATGACGTAGAGGACGGCGAGGAGGCAGTCCGGGCGGCGACGACATCGAGCTGGCTCCAGGGACGTCGGGGCGGCCCCCTCCCGATCCAGATCGGGATCGGGCAGAGGGGGCGAGGGAGAGGGAGGGTCGACGAGGAGGAGGTCGAGGGCGGCCTGTCCGGCAGGGAGGCGGCGCCGGCGATTGGTGTCGGGGGCGCGCGACGTGCGTTGGGGCTCGGGGCGCAGCTCGATCCAGACGAGGGGGAGGGGATCGAAGGGAGTGGGGAAGTGGGGGTGAACATGGTGTGACTAGGTTAGGGTTTCGAGGATAAGGGAGTGAGAGGGACGGCCTAGGCCGGTTTGGGACGGCCTGGCTAGTCGCTGGGCCGACTGGCTAGAGGGGGGGGGTTCTTTGCTTCATTTTCTTTTGTTTTATTTCCATTTTTTATTTTTTATTTATTTTCTTGTTTCTGTTTTCTTCTACTTATGTAATAGTTTATAGTTTTACAAAAAGTGAAACCCATACCTAAAATAGAGTTACAATTATAACTACTGCCACAAAAGGTTTTATCACTGAACAAAATAGTTTAGTATTTTATAAAATCCAAAATGCATTTATTTAATTGTTTACCTAGTATTTAATTACTTAAGTGCATTTAAACATTCTATAAAATGCGGTTTCTCCATCATGATTACCTATGCATTATTTGACACAACCCGAACAATTTAGTTTTAATATTTGAAAACTTTTGTTGTTTGCCTTTATTTTGAATTTGAATTTCGAATTGGTTTTGAACTAACGCGAGATTAACAACAGTAACCGAGGTGACGTGGCATCATTAGCGTGGAACTACTGTAGCTTAATTATCCGGGCGTCACAATTCTCCTCCACTACAAGAAATCTCGTCCCGAGATTTAAGAGGTAGAGAAGGGGGGAAGGTCTAGTTACGAAATTCTAATAGATCTGCTCGGCCTTGGTTGCTCTTCTCGAAGGGGTCGATCCATTACATTGACGTCTGCATTTCTCTGCTTCAAGTCCTCATGATGAGGTCGGCATTCTTTCTACGGGTACTCCATCGTACTTACGAATAGGTATGGGGCAGCTCGACAATGATAGAAGGCTATAAGGGGTAATCATAGGGGGTTATCCCGTGAATGATCACATGGGTATCTCTCGAGTTGGTCAAATGAAACACATCGAGAGTGAAAGATCGAGGATGTCGCCTAGAGGGGGGTGAATAGGCGCTTTAAAATAATTACGGTTTAGGCTTGAACAAATGCGGAATAAGCCTAATGATTAATTTGTCAAGCACAAAACCTAAAACAACTAGGCTCACCTATGTGCACCAACAACTTATGCTAAGCAAGATAAGCAACTATGTGATAGCAAGATATATGACAAAGAACAATATGGCTATCACAAAGTAAAGTGCATAAGTAAAGGGCTCGGGTAAGAGATAACCGAGGCACGCGGA
Organism: Triticum aestivum; assembly: GCF_018294505.1. Classification (NCBI taxonomy): domain Eukaryota; kingdom Viridiplantae; phylum Streptophyta; class Magnoliopsida; order Poales; family Poaceae; genus Triticum; species Triticum aestivum. The sequence continues at coordinate 202,948,221 of NC_057798.1, forward strand.
GACGACGATGTATCCCGAAGTTCACACCCTTGCGGATGCTAATCTCTGTTTGGAGCGGTGTGGAGGCACAATGCTCCCCAAGAAGCCACCAGCGCCACCGTAATCTCCTCACGCCCTCGCACAATGCAAGATGCCATGATTCCACTAAGGGACCCTTGAGGGCGGTCACCAAACCCGTACAAATGGCAACCCTTGGGGGCGGTCACCGAACCCGTACACTTTGGCAACCCTTGGGGGCGGTCACCGGAACCCGTCAAAATGCTCGGGGCGATCTCCACAACCAAATTGGAGACCCCGACGCTTTCCCGGAGCTTTACACCACAATGATTGAGCTCTGAACACCACCAACCGTCTAGGGCGCCCAAGCACCCAAGAGGAACAAGCTCAAGGGCACCAAGCACCCAAGAGTAATGAGCTTCTAAAACTTCACTTCCACGTATCACCGTGGAGAACTCAAACCGATGCACCAAATGCAATGGCAAGGGCACACGGAGTGCCCAAGTCCTTCTCTCCCAAATCCAACCAAAGCAACTAATGCTAGGGAGGAAAATGAGAGGAAGAACAAAAGAAGAACACGAAGAACTCCAAGATCTAGATCCAAAGGGTTTCCCTCACAAAAAGGAGAAAGTGATTGGTGGAAATGTGGATCTAGAACTCCTCTCTCTTTTCCCTCAAAAACTAGCAAGAATCCATGGAGGGATTGAGAGTTAGCAAGCTCGAAGAAGGTCAACAATGGGGGAAGAACACGAGCTCAAAGGATAAGGTTCAATGGGGAAGAAGACCCCCTTTTATAGGTGGGGGAAAATCCAACCGTTATGCTCACAACCTGCACAGAGCGGTACTACCGCTCGTCCTCACGATACTACCGCTAGGGATCGCGGTACTACTGCTTGCGGTACAAAAAAAATACTTCCGTACCTACCTCCGCAGGAATTGGGACGAGTTTTTTGGTCCGGAGCGATACTACCGCTGTAGGAGCCACGGTAGTACCGCTCTGGAGCGGTAGTAAAAAATTACATCCGCTCCAATTCGCGGTAGTACCGCTGCAGCCTTTTCAGAACACCAAAACTGCCACAACTTTTGCAAACAGACTCCGAATTCGATGAAACCAAGTTTGTTGGAAAGCTAGCGACAAGAGCTAACACAATCCTGAAAGAAATATCAATAAGAAGAAAATTAGAAAAGGCCCATAAGAAAATGGTGAGAACCCTTCCTCGGATAAGACCGGTAAAACCTGCAACACCGAAAACATCATAGAAGACGCATGCGAACTCCGTTTTCGATGAACTCAAGCTTGTCATCAAGATGACAATAAGCTCTAAGACTCACAAAGACAACCAAACAAGAACCAAGAAAGAAGATGCAAGGATGCAATGGTTTGAGCTCTCTACTAACGATACGATCAAGCTACCAACTTGAGAGCCCCCCTTGATAGTACGGCAAACAATCCTATAACCCGATCTCCCAACTACCACCATGAGACCGGTAAAATAGAAAACCTATCAAGGGAAAACCTTTGCCTTGCACATGGTCCACTTGAGCTAGATGATGATGATCTTCACTCCCTCAAGTTGGACCACCTTTCTTGATTGCGATGGCTCGATAAAGACTAGATGATTGCTCCCCCATAGTCCACTATGGGTGAGCCACTCTTCGGCTCATCTTCACAAGTCCATTGTCACCACAATGGGTGGCAAGCTTCAAGCACTTGATCTCTTCGTGATGCATCATTTAAACTTGCACACCGCATCCTAACCCCACAAAGAACTCTCACGAAGACCATGGGTTAGTACATAGAGCGTAATTGACAATGCTTACCATACCATGGGATCACTTGATCCCTCTCGGTACATCTTCTATGCTTTGTGAGTTGATCAACTTGATTCACTCTTGACTTAGTTTTGATCTACCTTGAATCTTTCCAACTCTCTTCATTTGGATGATGTCTTGAAGGTAAACATGAATGATCACACAATCTTCTTCTTCAAAACATGCTTGCAATAAGCTCAACACTCACATGACCAATCTTTGGATAATTCCTTAATAGCACCTTGGTCAACTCATAAACTCCTTGAAACCAACACATGGACTTCAAGAAAAGCCTATGGACAAAACCTTCAAATATAACTCAAGGCAACCATTAGTCCATAGAGATTGTCACCAATTACCAAAACCAAACATGGGGGCACCGCATGTTCTTTCAATCTCCCCCATTTTGGTAATTGATGACAATCACTTTCAAGAGAGTTTATACAAGGAGTTATGCATCACCATGCAATGCAACAACCAATGATGCATGAGAATGGGATGCAAATGCTTAGGAACCAAAACCAAAGCAAGGAGAAAACTCTGAAGACTTCTCCACAAAACTCTCTGAAACTCCTCCCCCATTGGCATCGATTGCCAAAATGGGTGAAAAGCTTAGAAGGCCAATATAAAGAGTGTTCCTCCATAAATTGTGTATCTCTCAAAAAGAGAGTGGAATGCAATACACATATCCAATGGTAAATACTTGGAGGAAGACAAACTATATTGAGGCCCAAAGATTGCTAAAGAATGATATACCACAAAGACATAACAAAGAGAGAAACAAGAAATCGAGCAATCAAAAGATACCAATTGAAGCAAGCAATCAAAGGATATAAATTGAACCAACTAGACCAAAGATCCTATGAGCCACATGAATGAAGGGTATTATGATATGAGCAAAGGAGTATTCTAAATAAGCTAGAGAAGCTCCCCGTGATTTGTGCACACATAATAATTTTTGTATTTGGATACAAAGTGCACAAAATAGGATCATAGCTCCCCCAAAATTAATAGAAACAAACAACAAGTGCAACTAAGCATAAAGGAAACTAAGCCTAGAACTTGCAACAAACACATGGTTGAGCAACATGTAAAAGAGGCAACTTAAGAATAGGCTCAACCAAAATGATGTGTGTGAGTCATGGCGAAGCACTTGAGAAGACTAAATTAGGATGAGCATTAAGCATCAACATAGTCTTGTAAGAATGAGGCACACGGTGCAAGGCCTATCATTCCCACACACAACTAGCAAATGGGTTCACAAGCTTACTAATATGCAAAAGAGAACCTATGCTTGTGACAACCCGTGGTGAAGATAGACGATTGAGATGCTCATCAAGACGAGGGATACCAATAAAGATGGCAAAAGCCTCGTAAAGATAAGCAAGAGGAAAATAATCTTCACCACACAAGAGTGCAACAAGATGCAATGATAGAGGACACGCACTCAAGGCAAAGCTTTCACGGAGACACCAAAGAAATAACATAAGAAAGACACGGGAGACGTGAAAGAAAGGATATCAACTAGAGATGTAGTTTCTCTCAAGTGTATAAGGTTCTAGGTAGACAAAATCATGATGATATATATATCTACCAAGAAGGATGTACACCCGAAATAGTTACAACACGAAGGAACAAGATATCCACAAGGAAGTCATAAATATACCAATAAGATATTTGCTTGAAAGCATAGCACTTGTCTAGATATGGTCTTATTGTATATAAATGAAGTCCAAACACACATCCATCAAAGACATCACAACTAGCAACATGAGATCATTGTTGGGATGCTTTGAGAAAGGAAACAAGTATCACAAGATATGAAATGAATATCATGCCAAGATACAACCTACAAAAGGTTGAATGCAAGAAGGGAAAGCATGAATAGATACTTGTTACCGAGATATCATTGGAAGGATGTAGTAGATACCAATTGAAGGTAGATAATAGTTCATTGATCATCCTAGCTTGACTCCAATATGCACATGGTGACAACACCTTCCTTGTGAGTGAGCCGAGCATCCAATGCATCTCCAAATGTTCCTAGAAGAACAACACAAACTAAACGGTACCCAAACTCATCGGGACCAAATAGTTAGAAACACCAATACATAGGGCAAACTCCACATAAATATGTGCATATAGATATGAAAATGAATTTCATGCACATCTCATCCAAATTGAGACTAGGTGGAGTTTCCCCTATATATTGAGTCAAAGAAAGAAAGCATGCCAAATGAAATACATGAAGTAAACATGCATGCTCAAGTCTTTCAAAACCCGAAACCAGAAGACAAAGAAATGCCAAGTGAAAAGGATACCAAATGGAGAAATCATCACTTGGAAGATATCATTAAAGATACATCAAGGAATGATATATCCATTGATACATACTAAACTAAAGATGTCAAACTCCCATAGAGAGGATGGTTCCAAACAAACCAAGCTCTCAACAAAGTTTCATGATGGCACAAAGTACCAAAAAGAAATGGCTTGCCTTCCACCAAAACACACTTGATAAGGATCACAAGAAGAGTGTTCTAGAGAAAATAGGATAGCTCCCCCACGATTTGTGCATTATATAGGGGATTTGTATTTGAATACAAAATGCACAAGGTGGGATCACCACTTTCACTATATCTAGAAAACCCTAGACAAGAACAAGAAATAAACAGGATCCACAAGTGGTATGGAAGACAACGGGAGTTGACACAAACCTTGGCAAGAGAAAAGGCAAATAAAATCAAAAGCCAATGTAAAGATGATCAATAAATTCTACTACACATAAGTGACTACCAATTGTCAAAAGACAAGAAGTAGATGGAAAGAATTCCCGATGGTAGATAGCAAGGATATCAACATCATCTTCACACCACACACAAGCAAATTGCAACTTGTAGAACTAACATGCCACCTAGGAACAAGATAATCTACAATATCAATTCTAGGTGACAATATCTCAAATGTACACATTTTCTAGGCTTGTAATATGCACTTAGCATATTACTCCCCCATAATGTGATACCAATAAGAACTTAACAAAAGGCAATAAGAGGAACAAACAAGAGATAATTAATGGACTATTTAGACTTTGAATTTCTCATGAGAGATATACCACCAAGCCACTAGATAATCTTGTAATATCAATACTAGATGGTATTCCTCATGTACACACATTTATAGGATTGTGAGGTGCACAAAGCACATCACTCCTCCAAAATGGGATGTTCCATTAATCTCTCACATGAGCCAACTAGGATACAAACAAGAAGTAAAAAGGCTGAACGCACAATGCACATGTACATGATGTGCAAACCAACACACACATACTTGATTGCTCAAGATAAGCAAGTTGGAAGCACAACATATACAAACACATGCAAGGAACAAAACCAAAACATGCAAGGGGGGGAAAGTAACTTTCAAAGTAAACAATTTAAGTACAAGTTACCGCAAGGAGGCACATTGGATATAAGATAGAAACTTGATAATCCAATTGACTTGGCTTGAGAAAATAAGAATGATGAAGTCCCCTTAATTCTTCGTAATGTAGCCAAGTCTCCAATGCCCTCCAACCAACACCTATTGATCAAGTTTGAGCTTGGTGGTCCCCAACCGAGTTGGGTCCTAAGAGGTTAGTCACAATAGGCTTGGCTACCCAAATGGTTCTTTTCTTGACACCACTTTGAGTACCAACAAACTTGGCAAACACATTGCCAACCTTATCCTTCCCAAGAGAATAGACATCATCAATAATAATTGGGTTGGATAAGTTACCACTAGTGCATGAAGAAGCGAGGTGACCTTTCTCACGGCATAGGTAGCAACGTCTACTCTTCACTTTCTTCTCACTTGATTTCTCAACTTGAGAAGCATTAACTTGAGTCTTCTTGGGAAGAGGCCTTTCTTCAACTTGAGGTTGAGCATGTGATTGAACTTGTGCCCTCTTCCCTTGTTGCTTGACACTAATGGCCTTCTTCTTCAATGAGCAAGATCTAACATGATGCCCTTCTACTTTGCACTTGAAGCAAACAATATTGGACGAATTCTTGACTTGTTCTTGGCCCTTCTTTTTGTTCATCTTGGACTTCTTCTTCTTATTGGAGTTGAATCCAAGTCCACCTTTGTCATTGGGGGATTTTTGCACACTCAAGATATTGTTGAGTGTGGATTTCCCTTGATGACTCTTTTCCAAGTCTTTCTTCAAAGAAGTGACTTGGGCCTTGAGCTCTTTGATTTCCTCTACATGGTTAGTCTCAACACAAGTACTAGAGGAAGTATAAGCTTCATCGTTAGAGCAACAAGGCAAGGAAAGCAATTCATCACAAGATGTACCAACATTGTGAGTAGATGAATTACAAGGACTAGCACATGGCAATATACTATTTTGACTAGAAGTAGTGCTAGTATCCACATGAGGCTCACTAGATGTTACCATGGCAATCATGGCCTCATGAGCTATCTTTAGCACACTATGGGATACTAGAAGATCATCATGAGAGCTTGAGAGCTTTTCATGACTTTCTTCCAATTTCCCATAATTGCTAGATAGCACCTCAAGTTGAGCCCGTAGCTCAACATTCTCCTTCAAAATGGATGATTCACAAGTAATAGAGTTAGTAGCACAAGCATCATCATTTACAACAATAGGAGAGGACAACTTGGCAAGCTCTTTTAAATAAGAAGCTTCAAGTTGGGCATGAGACACGGTGAGTTTGATGAGCTCACCCTTGATGACCCTTGAGCCATTTTCGAGGTGCTCAAAATCCTCAAGGAGTCTAGCATGAGAAACTTCAAGCTTAACATTTTTAGTTTTGAAATCATTGGCCACCTCAAGAGCTCTATCATGAGATTTCCTCACTCTAGATAATTCTAGAGCAAAAAGTCTCCTCAAGAGATTCGGAGGTGGTTTGTTCATGTTCAAGAGCTTGAGATAGCTCCGCGATCTCATTTGCGTAATCACGCCCATGAGCTTCCATTTTCTCAATGGTGACCTCATGCTCCTCGAGATGAGATTCCAACTCCTCAATATATTTCTTGCCCTCAATGGCAATGGACATAATTTCCATGAAGTTGGAACGAGCAATTTTATTTTTATGAAGAGCTTTAAAAACCATTTCCCCCTTAATTTTTAAGGAGGCAACATTATCATTCTCTTCATCATAATCAACATCATCATCATTCTTGCCATTATCAATATCATCACAAGATATATTGGGATTCAAATTGGGAGATACCTTTGAGGCCTTGGCCATAAGGCAAAATGCAATAGATGATGATGTAGGATCCCTTGAAGCACCATAAAACACCACATCTTGTTCCATGGAGTGTTGGCTTTCCTCTACATTGTTAGCACAACAATTCGAGGAAATAGATGCATTTTTATCATGGCAACAAGACATAGCAAGCATATCATCATGAGATCTAGTCACGCAATTTCTACAGGATATGCAAGGACTATCAACACAATCATGTGAAACATTTGGAGTGCTCGAAGTGTTAAAGTCCAAAGAAGGAACATTGCAATAATATAGTGATGAAGGATCATCCACAATAAGCATACTATCATCATTGCAATGACCAACACTACTCACCATATCATTACCTTGTGGCAAACCACATGTAGGTGAAGTAGAAGAAGTTGAGAAGACTATACGACCGGAGGTGGAGGGAGAACAATCATCCCCACAAATCTTGGACACACCATATTTATCTTGAAGCTTCGTCCACAACTCATGAGCATCTCGGAACGGCATGAGTTGAAATATAACTACATTGCTTAAAGCATCGAAAAGTACATTAGAAGATTGAGCATTGAGATAAGAGTTTTTCTCATCCTCTAAAGATAATCTTTGCGGATCGTTTGGAGGAGAAAACCCCATATCTACAATTCGCTCTAAATTTGGGTCCATGACGCTAAAGACATTAAGCATGCGAATTACCCAAACATCAAAATTTGTGCCATTAAAACTAAGAGTGTCAGAGAATCCTAATCCCCTAGTCGACATCTTTACTCTCTAGGCGGTTAAGCCCAACAAAGAGAGATGAGGCTCTGATACCAATTGAAAGATCGAGGATGTCGCCTAGAGGGGGGGTGAATAGGCGCTTTAAAATAATTACGGTTTAGGCTTGAACAAATGCGGAATAAACCTAACGGTTAATTTGTCAAGCACAAAACCTAAAACAACTAGGCTCACCTATGTGCACCAACAACTTATGCTAAGCAAGATTAGCAACTATGTGATAGCAAGATATATGACAAAGAACAATATGGCTATCACAAAGTAAAGTGCATAAGTAAAGGGCTCGGGTAAGAGATAACCGAGGCACGCGGAGACGATGATGTATCCCGAAGTTCACACCCTTGCGGATGCTAATCTCCGTTTGGAGTGGTGTCGAGGCACAATGCTCCCCAAGAAGCCACTAGGGCCACCGTAATCTCCTCACGCCCTCGCACAATGCAAGATGCCATGATTCCACTAAGGGACCCTTGAGGGCAGTCACCGAACCCGTACAAATGGCAACCCTTGGGGGCGGTCACCGAACCCGTACACTTTGGCAACCCTTGGGGGCGGTCACCGGAACCCGTCAAAATGCTCGGGGCGATCTCCACAACCAAATTGGAGACCCCGACGCTTGCCCGGAGCTTTACACCACAATGATTCAGCTCTGAACACCACCAACCGTCTAGGGCGCCCAAGCACCCAAGAGGAACAAGCTCAAGGGCACCAAGCACCCAAGAGTAATGAGTTTCTCAAACTTCACTTCCACATATCACCGTGGAGAACACAAACCAATGCACCAAATGCAATGGCAAGGGCACACGGAGTGCCCAAGTCCTTCTCTCCCAAATCTCACCAAAGCAACTAATGCTAGGGAGGAAAATGAGAGGAAGAACGAAAGAAGAACACGAAGAACTCCAAGATCTAGATCCAAAGGGTTTCCCTCACAAAAAGGAGAAAGTGATTGGTGGAAATGTGGATCTAGAACTCCTCTCTCTTTTCCCTCAAAAACTAGCAAGAATCCATGGAGGGATTGAGAGTTAGCAAGCTCAAAGAAGGTCAACAATGGGGGAAGAACACGAGCTCAAAAGATAAGGTTCAATGGGGAAGAAGACCACCTTTTATAGGTGGAGAAAATCCAACCGTTAAGCTCACAACCCGCACAGAGCGGTACTACCGCTCGTCCTCACGGTACTACCGCTAGGGATCGCGGTACTACTGCTTGCGGTACAAAAAAAATACTTCCATACCTACCTCCGCAGGACTTGGGACGAGTTTTTTGGTCCGGAGCGGTACTACCGCTGTAGGAGCCGCGGTAGTACCGCTCTGGAGCGGTAGTAAAAAATTACATCCGCTCCAATTCGCGGTAGTACCGCTGCAGCCTTTTCAGAACACCAAAACTGCCACAACTTTTGCAAACGGACTCCGAATTCGATGAAACCAAGTTTGTTGGAAATCTAGCGAGAAGGGCTAACACAATCTTGAAAGAAATATCAATAAGAAGAAAATTAGAAAAGGCCCATAAGAAAATGGTGAGAACCCTTCCTCGGATAAGACCGGTAAAACCTCCAACACCGAAAACATCATAGAAGACGCATGCGAACTCCGTTTTCGATGAACTCAAGCTTGTCATCAAGATGACCATAAGCTCTAAGACTCACAAAGAGAACCAAACAAGAACCAAGAAACAAGATGCAAGGATGCAATGGTTTGAGCTCTCTACTAATGATACGATCAAGCTACCAACTTGAGAGCCCCCCTTGATAGTACGGCAAACGATCCTATAACACGGTCTCCCAACTACCACCATGAGACCGGTAAAATAGAAAACCTATCAAGGGAAAACCTTTGCCTTGCACATGGTCCACTTGAGCTAGATGATGACGATCTTGACTCCCTCAAGTTAGACCACCTTTCTTGATTGCGATGGCTCGATAAAGACTAGATGATTGCTCCCCCATAGTCCACTATGGGTGAGCCACTCTTCGGCTCATCTTCACAAGTCCATTGTCACCACAATGGGTGGCAAGCTTCAAGCACTTGATCTCTTCGTGATGCATCACTTAAACTTGCACACCGCATCCTAACCCCACAAAGAACTCTCACGAAGACCATGGGTTAGTACACAGAGCGTAATTGACAATGCTTACCATACCATGGGATCACTTGATCCCTCTCGGTACATCTTCTACGCTTTGTGAGTTGATCAACTTGATTCACTCTTGACTTAGTTTTGATCTACCTTGAATCTTTCCAACTCTCTTCATTTGGATGATGTCTTGAAGGTAAACATGAATGATCACACAATCTTCTTCTTCAAAACATGCTTGCAATAAGCTCAACACTCACATGACCAATCTTTGGATAATTCCTTAATAGCACCTTGGTCAACTCATAAACTCCTTGAAACCAACACATGGACTTCAAGAAAAGCCTATGGACAAAACCTTCAAATATAACTCAAGGCAACCATTAGTCCATAGAGATTGTCATCAATTACCAAAACCAAACATGGGGGCACCGCATGTTATTTCAGAGAGCCACCAAGAAGGTACAATAAGAAGTTTCAAGCGGATAAACAATCATTCAATGTCTGAAACAAAGTGGGAAAGTGGTCTAGAGCAACGAGAATAAGTATCGCGTCGGATACCAAAATTGATGATCTCCCGGAAGGTGGCTCGTGAATCATATATGAAGCCACGTGTGAGGAATAACTTTCGAAACAGGGGTGTACAGAAGAGTCAGGTTTCGATCCTGTGGAACTGTGGGTTATGGGCCCACCATGTGGGTTAAAAATAAAGAGGGCAGTGACGTCTTACATGATCATGTAAGCAAGGCATGTCAGAGGATAGCCTATCATTTATGTCGGCAACAACATTGGTACCCAGGGCGAGGGACGAAGAGAACCATTATCCTGCTCGTTGAACGAGGCGGACCAATAGGCAAAGTTCTCGTCCATCGGTGGCTACCGGAATGTCATCAACAATAGTAACAAGGTCTTACTGACAGAATTGTACACCGTGTTGTTTACATAAGCAGGATAATAATACTGCTTAGATCATATAGATCACAAGAAAGGTTAAACCAAACAATGGAAAGGAAAATATGATTATCAGATTAAATAGAACAATGGAAAGGAAAATTGTGTTTAAACACATATTTCAGGGACATATCATTCCCAAGGACAAGTAGGGCCTGATATCTGTGACAAGATATAATGTAGAAAACCCCTTTAGGTAAGGGGAGAGAAACTTCATGACATTACCCATACAACGGTGTTTGGATAATTTGAGCAAGTAACCTATAGCATTGGGCTTTAAATGTTCTTGTTGAAAATTGGAGTACCACAGACATGCTTTGAGATAGCATTGACATGGTCTTCAAGCAAAGGTCGGACTTCGGATACACGAAGGATCCATCAGGATAACTTATTAAACGAGGCATTCAATTTCCTCATGGAAAAATGGTTAACCTTGTTAAAAAGGAAACTATAACAATAGGTCCTTCGGCCAGGTGTGCTAGGCATGATATCACCCTACTGGGTTATATAAATACCAATGCTATGATTCTTGTAAATGCTCCAACCATCATATCTGGCCGAGATTCAGATATGATTGGTGTCACGATACCTCAGACTTTGGATGCCTGAGAAGAAAAGGTGCGACACAATTTGACGAGATGACATTGTAAGATTCTCGGGAAATGAACTATGGAAGCGAGTCCTGAAACAAGAGCTCATCATTAAACCAAGGAGAGGGTGAGGGGTGGCTGATGGACGTAGCGACAGTTCATCGAGATTAATAAAAAATGGATTTCCACAATTATGTGAACAAGGAGATAACATTTGTCAGATCAAATGGTATAATGATGTATGCTCGAGGAAAACCTACACAATTAAACATTGGTTGAAAGGTGCACACATAATATGGGCTTAGGTAGCATGATCAATGTTTAGAATGGTGATTCAATTATCGAAAGACTTAGAATGAAACTATCGACCATTAACTCCAAAGAAATAGGGTTGCTAGAAGTGCAGAACTCAAGCAACATTGTTAGCATAATGGTATCCTGGTTAAAAACAACACGGGGACCAAGGAAGAATGGTGATGGTGAGAAGTATCATCATACCGAGAATTTCTAAGAGGTGGAGCAATCCCCACAACATTCTCGACAGAAAAGACAGTAATACTTCAAGGCAGAACACAACACTAGCCGGAGAGCAAGTTGTATTCATAATGTGGACAAGTTCGTGATGAAATGGTGTCAAGGGTGTTGTGGATGATAATAAAAATCATTGAGGGCAAGGATGGTATTTCTCTTCATGAATTCAACCGATATCCTAGAAGAGCTCAAAATGTTGATGATGATCATGACACAATTGTCGAGAGATTTCACGGAGGTGTAATCGATCGGCGATGACATCAAGTCAAGGGACTGATGAAGCGAACGGTTGTTGGAACCACGAGTACGACACAAACTCAAAATCAAGCTTGCTGTTCAAGGCGAAATGATATGACGAGGAAAATCGACGTAAGCTTAGCTCATCGTCGAAAGTGGTGCTCCGGGAATAAGGACCAGGTAGCACAGTTTAAAAGTTGCACGATAAGGATATAGCCGATCAGGCTAGGAATGACTTGAAGGATTATTAAACTCATAAGCAACAAAAATTACTTAGAGTATTGAATCGGAGTGCGGAACTTCACTTGTCGGTGTTCTCGAGTGACTAATAACTCAAAACCCGGGGAGAAATTGGAATCGACGAGAATAATAGTTGACGAAGAACTCATAAGAAGTTATGTAGTTCCGTGATATTCTCGAGATACCAGACGGTATACTCAAAGGTAGAGCAGAATAGAGGTTGGATAGGTGTAATGATCTGCAGAAGACAAGTACTTTAACTTGTCCGAGAAAAGGAATCAAAGAATATCAATATGGCTGGAACCAAGATTGCAAAAGACTAGATCCCAGATATAAGATGAACTTATACCAAGGGAATAATTAATTTAAGAGTAGCTTCCATAATAGGATCTACATCGTGTCCATGGGCATGAACACAAAGTTCAAGGTCGACTCCCACTTCTTCATTGCATAACCTTTCATTCACTGCTCTAGATAAAAATGATTTCAGTGTCAAAACCTACCTAGTGAATTACCAGAGGAGTATGACCCGTGAAAACTTTCGAGTTCACACAGATTAAGGAAGGCATAGGTTCAACCCATCGGGGCTTCTTAGAACATATACCATGAACTTCAGGAGTAAATAACACAAGCTCAAAAGTAGAGCATGGTTGACAAAAGTAGAGGATACAATTTACCAAAGGTATTATGTATCGGGTAAGGAATTCATAAGAATTTTGGTTGTGAAGGACACCGTCGGATAATAACCCGGTAATGGGTATGGCGGTCCACAACGGGGCTGATGTGAGTATCGGTACTCAGTCAGAGGAAGAAGGAATGCCAAGGCACCAGATTGTAGAAACAACCGACCAATTCAAATCTTAATGCAAAGAATTTTATGATTTCCAAATTAAGGGATCCGAAACAATCGTTCTGATCGAAAATGAATAAGTTCGATAGACTTAGAAGCACAACCAATCAAGGCAGTGATTGGTTAAGAACCAGCTCATATCCAAATGTCATCTGAGCCGGAAGGATAATCCTAGGATTCAACTGATGATTGTGAACATTCACAACTTATTGAATCAATGGACTCAAAAATGATAGTGACAAAAGATGCCAATAAGATTATTATGCTTATGGGATTAACCATAATGCAAGAAAGCAAGAATTTCAAGGGCAATAAGCTGCTGAGGATTTTTGGAAGATCGAATGGTACTTCAAAGACTTTTGTGAAACACCTGCACAATTGAGGAAGGATCTCGATAAATATGAGGAAGAAAAACCATAAGGGTTTTCATGCGAAATAAAACCGCAAGACAATAAACTCAAAGGATTCTCGGGACAACAAAGAACAGTTCGAGGCATCTTGTAACAACAAGAGCGACGAGAAATGATCATGAGAATGACAAGTGCATGCAGATATCCATAGGGATATATCGGTGGCAGTGAATTGCAAAGGCGATGAGCACAAGGGTCTCGGGAAAATATCGAGGGATATCCTCAGAATCTTCTGGTGCAGCCGATGATCATCTAGACTGAAGGGGCTCTCCGGGAGAAAGTATTTTCGAGAACCTAAAGTTAGATTTTTAGTAAATTTGTTAAACCCGAATAGATGAGAGATCAGAGTCCCAGAGTATAGGTCGAGGAATAAAAGATCCTAATACCACCCAATGGCGACGTGGGCCCGTAAGGCACACAACCATGTTAGTAAAAGTTTTGCCATGTCTAGACTCAACTCGGCCAAGCAGTTTGGAAGGGGGATTCCTACAGGCAGTCGGCTCTGATACCAACTTGTGACGCCCCCGATTCAATCGTACACTAATCATACACGCAAACATGTACGATCAAGATCAGGGACTCACGGAAAGATATCACAACACAACTCTACAAATAAAATAAGTCATACAAGCATCATAATACAAGCCAGGGGCCTCGAGGGCTCGAATACAAGTGCTCGATCAGAGACAAGTCAGTGGAAGCAACAATATCTGAGTATAGACATAAGTTAAACAAGTTTGCCTTAAGAAGGCTAGCACAAACTGGGATACAGATCAAAAGAGGCGCAGGCCTCCTGCCTGGGATCCTCCTAACTACTCCTGGTCATCGTCAGCGGGCAGCATGTAGTAATAGGCACCTCCAATGTAGTAGGAGTCGTCGTCGCCGGTGGCATCTGGCTCCTGGGCTCCGACATCTGGTTGCGACAACCAGGTAGAAGGGAAGGGCGAAAAGGGGGAGAATAGCAACTGTGAGTACTCATCCAAAGTACTCGCAAGCAAGGAGCTACACTACATATGCATGTGTATATGTGTAAAGAGGCAATATTAGTGGACTGAACTGCAGAATGCCAGAATAAGAGGGGGATAGCTAGTCCTGTCGAAGACTATGCTTCTGGCAGCCTCTGTCTTGCAGCATGTAGAAGAGAGTAGATTGAAGTCCTCCAAGTAAGATCGCATAGCATAATCCTACCCGGCGATCCTCCCCTCGTCGCCCTGTGGAAAAGCGATCACCGGGTTGTCTGTGGAACTTGTCTGGGTGTATTTTATTAAGTATCCGGTTCTAGTTGTCATAAGGTCAAGGTACAACTCCGGGTCGTCCTTTTACCGAGGGACACGGCTATTCGAATAGATAAACTTCCCTACAGGGGTGCACCACATTTCCCAACACGCTCGATCCCATTTGGCCGGACACACTTTCTGGGTCATGCCCGGCCTCGGAAGATCAACACGCCGCAGCCCCACCTAGGCACAACAGAGAGGTCAGCGCGTCAGTCTAAATCCTATGCGCGCAGGGGTCTGGGCCCATCGCCCATTGCACACCTGCACGTTGCGTGGGCGGCCAGAAGCAGACCTAGCAACCTCCATTACAAAGGAAGTCACGTTACGCGGTCCAATCTGGTGCGCGCCGCTCCGTCGCTGACGTCAAAAAGGCTTCGGCTGATACCACGACATCGAGTGTCCATATCTTTCCCGCATAGTTGGTTAGTGCGTATAGGCCAGTGGCCAGACTCAGATCAAATACCAAGATCTCGTTAAGCGTGTTATTTTGAAGTAACCGCGAACGCCGACCAGGGCCAGGCCCACCTCTCGCCTAGGTGGTCTCAACCTGCCCTGTCGCTCCGCCACAAAGTAGCAGTCGGGGGCCGTCGGGAACCCAGGCCCACCTCTACCGGGATGGAGCCACTTGTCCTTCCAGCCCCCATATCGGAATCACTTGCGGGTACTCAACGAGCTGACCCGACTTTAGTCACCATCTGTAGTATGTATATATGTTTAGTATATACCCGTGATCACCTCCCAAGTGATCACGGCCCAATAGTATAGCAAGGCAGACTGACAAGAATGTAGGGCCAATGATGATAAACTAGCATCCTATACTAAGCATTTAGGTTTGCGGGTAAGGTATCAATGACTGTAGCAACAATGACAGGCTATGCAACAGAATAGGAGTAACCGAACAGTAACATGCTACACTACTCTAATGCAAGCAGTATAGAGAAGAATAGGCGATATCTGGTGATCAAGGGGGGGGGCTTGCCTGGTTGATCTGGCAAGAAGGACGAGTCGTCAACACCGTAGTCGAACTGGGCAGCAGCAGCGTCGGTCTCGTAGTCTACCGGAGAGAAGAGGGGGAAGAAACAGTAAATACAATGCAAACATAAGCATGATAACGCATGACATGACAATGAGAAGTGTTAGGTGTGCCCTAATGCGGTAGTAGGTGATACCGGCGAAAGGGGGAAACATCCGGGAAAGTATCCCCGGTGTTTCGCGTATTCGGACAGGTCAACCAGAGGGGGAAAGTTGCGGGTTCGCTATGCTAGGGATGTGTGGCGGACGAACGGGCTACGTATCCGGATTCGTCTCGTTGTTCTGAGCAACTTTCATGTACAAAGTATTTTCATCCGAGCTACGGAATATTTTATAATAATTTTCAAATATTTTAATTAATTTCTGGAATTACTAAATTCGTTTAATTGAAAAATTAATTTATTGCATCAGCGTGATGTTAGCATGACGTCAGCGGTCAACTCTGGTCGTTGACCGGTCAAACTGATGGTGGGGCCCGATTGTCATTGACTCAATTTACCTAAACAGAACTAGTTAGTTCAATAAGGTGATTAGGTTGATTAAACAATATTGATTAAGTTAACTAATTAAATATTTATTTATTTCCCTTTTTAAACGTTTCACAGGGGCGGGCCCCACTTGTCATTTGGCCAGGGGGCCATAGCAGGCACAGGGCGCGCGGGCGACGGTTGCGGGCGCCTTGTCGGGCACAGCAGGAAGGGGCGGACCCGGGCGGCGGTCAACGAGGGGGCCACGGCCGCGACAAGGCCGGCCGCCAGTGGCCGGAGCGGGAGGTAGCCGACGGGAGCGTGGTGGCGCGACTGCACAGCGGAGCAGGGTAACAGTGGTGGTGGCAGCAGGGTGGAGCGGGCGGCGACAGGCGAGGCCTGATGGAGCGAGTCATGCGCGCGGGGGCGCACAGGAGCGCGTGGGCGAACAGCGGTAAATGGGGCGCGGTGGTTGCGCGAGGTCGTTGTGGGACGGAGTGGTAGGGCACAAACAGGCGCCGGTAGTGCGCGGGGGCGTGGCCAGTGCGCGGCCCGGCCATGGTGAGTGTGGGGCCGAAGCGCAAGAGGCGGGCGCGGTCAGATCCGGCGACGGGAGCAGAGGGGGAGAGGAGAGGGGCGAGGCTCACAGGCGGTGCAGGGGAACGACAGCGTGCTCGAGGAGGAGGACGAGGACGGCCGGCGCAGGAGAGGAGGCGACGACGTAGAGGACGGCGAGGAGGCAGTCCGGGCGGCGATGGCGTCGAGCTGGCTCCAGGGACGTCGGGGCGGCCCCCTCCCGATCCAGATCGGGATCGGGCAGAGGGGCGAGGGAGAGGGGGGGTCGACGAGGAGGAGGTCGAGGACGGCCTGTCCGGCAGGGAGGCGGCGCTGGCGATTGGTGTCGGGGGCGCGCGACGTGC